>NC_081555.1:147592050-147704550 GCF_963082655.1 Stomoxys calcitrans | reverse complement strand
GGTGGTGTATTTGGGATAACGGTGGATGGTCCAACCCCCTCCGTTATCAATAAATTACAAAGCCTTTTCCCACTTCCTGACCATATTCGTAATCTACTCCCGAATATCTCTCATTTGAGTCTCATATTGTCATGATCGTCAAATAAACCTATTTTAAAGGGTTTTGGGGATGGGGTGGCCCCCCAGGTACTTGGACCCAACTTTTATTATGAAATTCGTAGTCTACTCCTAAATACCTTTCCTTTGAATCCCATATTGTCCCGATCGGTCCACTTTATTTATTTGTTTGTAGTATTTTCGGCATAAGGGGGAGGGTCCGCCCCCCTTCCGATATCAAAATTTTAACAAAATCGGACAAAAATTGCGGCTTTCATGGGCTAAAGATGTCCAATCGGGAGATGGGTTTATATGGCAGTTATATCAGGTTATAGACCGATTTGGACCGTATTTGGCACAGTGGTTAAAAGTTGTAATAGAACACCGCGTGTAAAATTTCAGCCAAATCGGACAAGAACTCAAAAAGTCAAATCGGGAGATCGATTAACATGGGAGCTATACCAGGTTATAGACCCATTTACACCGTACTTGGCACAGTTATTGGAAGTAGAAACAAAATAATTTATGCTACATTTCAGCCATATCGGATAAAAATTGCGGCTTGTATGGGCTCAAGAGGTAAAATCGGGAGATGGGTGTATATGGGAGCTATCTCAGAATATTTACCGATTTGGAGCGTACTTAGCACAGTTATTGGAAGTCATAACGTAACACAATGCGCAAAATTTCAGTCAAATCGAACAAAAATTGTGGCTTCCAGGGTCTCAAGGAATCAAATCAGGAGATCGGTTTATATCGGAGCTATATCAGGTTATAGGCCGATTTAGACCTTACGTGGTACAGTTGTTGGAAGTTATAATAAAACACTACATGCAAAATTTCAGCAAAATAGGACAAAAATTACGGCTTGTAAAGGCTCAAGAAGTCAAATCGGGAGATCGGTTTATATGGGAGCTATATCGGGTTATAGACCGATTCGGACCGTACTTGGCACAATTTGGCAAAATTTCAGCCAAATCGGCAAAAACTGCGGCTTCTAGGGGCTCAAGAAATCAAATCGGGCGATCGGTTTATATGGGAGCTATATCTAAATCTGAACCGATAGAACCCATTTGCAATCCCCAACGACCTACATCGATATTAAGTATCTGTGGAAAATTTCAAGCGGCTAGCTTTTCGCGTTCTTCATCTATCGTGACTTTGACAGAAGGAAGGACGGACATGGCTAGATCGATTCAGAACAACGAGAAGATCAAGAATATATATGCTTTATGGGCCTTAGACGGAGGCCACCGTAGCGCAGAGGTTAGCATGTCCGCCTATGACGCCGAACGCCTGGCTTCGAATCCTGGCTAGACCATCAGAAAAAATTTTCAATGGTGGTTTTCCCCTCCTAATGCTGGCAACATTTGTGAGGTACTGTGCCATGTAAAACTTCTCTCCAAAGAGGTGTCGCACTGCGACACGCCGTTCAGACTCGGCTATAAAAAGAAGGCCCCTTATCATTGAGCTTAAAACTTGAATCGGACTGCACTCATTAATAAGTGAGAAGTTTGCCCTTGTTCCTTAGTGGAATGTTTATGAGCAAAAATTTTTTTTTGTTTTGTATGGGCCTTAGACGAAGGCCGTTGCCCCAAAAACGGACTTTGGATTCCAGTTCCTGGGGATAACCCGCATCTAAACAACAAATTTCTGGAAATCAGAAGTGGGCCCTATAAAGTGCAGTTATGCCAAATTTTCTTAGAATTCGTCGAAGACTCCAATTTTGTTGCCACTTTGTCGATTAAAAAATGGACCCACCCTAATGTAGACTGATCTACACAATAAATGCATTTTCGCTTGTTTCTCTTATCAGGACTGGTAAGAGGGCACACTTACCTCCTTGAATATAAAATCAGGTTCTTTAAACGTCTCATCTACTTCCGTTGCGTTCAAGATGTACACCTTGGTAGTAAAGTTTAGTGATTCAGCAAGAAATTGCAAAAGTTTCCCTTCAAATCCCTTATACTTGGTGACATCATTACCATTGCTGTTATATTCCAAATTGATGTAGGGAAATTCATTCCAAGCGGCACATGTCAAGGGGCAACCATAAAAATTTTGCACCTTGGGTGGAAAATAGTCTTTATGTAACCATTGACGTTGTTTGGGATCATAACGATTCACAATGACCGGTTTAATGCTGTGACACTCGCCGGGGGTAAATGGAAAATAGGTCACCATAATGATATCCTCGTCGAATAAATTCACCAATAGGCCCACATTAAGAATACTCAGGCGGTATAGGTGGGCAAAGACTTTGGTTATGACATCCACATCGAATGTTGTGATGGTCGATATGTGCATTAGATTGTGTGAGAGATTATAATTGCCGGTATTGTTGATTTTGGCATAGAAGTAACTACAAAGGCATTAGAAAAAATACTAAAATTTTACTCTCGAATGAAACACTTTGTAGGTATGTAATTATCCTAACTTACCTAAGTGCATCTCTGTCCTCAAAAAGCAAAACCTTCAAAGATTTCGTCTTGCGAAAGGTCTTTTGATTTTGAAATAAAATCTTATAGGAAACGCTGGTTACAGTTGGAGCTATGTAATTTACCAGATCATTGAAATAGAAGCGAGCTGTATTCGTGTTTGGCTTATAGTTGGCATAGAATAAAAGATTTCTTTGAAACAGACTGCTGGGTTCATTCACAATAATTTTTATGGATTCGAATAAATGTTGACTACTTTCTACATGGAAAATGTGCACACATGAAATGACCACAATAACCTTGACTTGACTGATTCAATTGCTCTAAAACTCCATAATGTTAAACTGCACGGAAAGCCAGTCACTTATATTTCGTTTTATAGATCTCCAAAATGTAATTCATCCAAATTTGTTGATTTTTTGGAGCAATTACTTTATGCGTATGGTAGAACACCTTGTGTTTTAACTGGTGATGCGAATGTTGATGCGCTGCATAACGAAAATTTCAGTGCTGTTTCGAATATGCTGTTGAATTATGATTTTAGAAACTGCCATGAAATGATAACAAGACCTGTTAGCCGTACTTGTCTTGACCATGTGTATTCGAATATTTTAGGGTCCATGTCAATCATGGCGGTTGGATGCATGTTAACTGATCACAATTTAATTTACTGCCAAGTGAATATTGATGAACAGTTAGATAATATTGTCAGACATAATTACTCCTTTTGCGATTATGATAAATTGAAGACTACTATTGATTCCCACCTTCAGACTCTTTCTCTCTTGGGAGCACCCACCGAGGACCTTAATAATTTTGTTACGCATGTAAAAACTGCTGTAGATTGTTCTACCGTCACAAAACCCCTAAATGTAAACCAAAGAAATGCCATTGCACCATGGATAAATGGGAATCTCTTGAAATTGATTGACTATAAGAATCGATTATTGAAATTAAGAAGGAAATGTCGCAATAATGACAGTATAAATAGCCAATTGAAAAGAATCAGTAAAGTTATTAGAAATTCGTCAAGAAATTCAATGAACAATTACTATATAAATAATCTGGCTGACATCAAAAATAATCCAAAGAAAACATGGCGCTTTTTAAATGAAACTCTGGGAAGAAATATTAAAACACAGCTATCTTTTAAAGATGATGATGGTAATATCATAACGAATGATAGGAAGAAGGCCGAGTTATGTAACACTTTCTTTCTTAAGTCTGTTATAAATCTAAAAAATATGATACCGATGTACCCAGGAGACAGTTGCAATTCATTGGGAACCCTATGTTACAACCAAAACCATCTTGATTTACATTTTACCACACAAAGTGAAATAGAAAGTGAAATCTCAGCGCTTAAATTAAATAAAAGTTGTGGTCATGATAATTTGCCGCACAACGTACTCAAAGTTTGCAGTAGCAATGTCAATCATTATTTGCTGAACATTTTTAACAGCATGATAGCGACATCAACTTACCCACAAAGCCTTAAGATACATAAGGTAATACCCATTCCTAAGGGTAGAAATTCAACAGTTATTGAAAATTTAAGACCTATTTCTGTGTTGCCATCTATAAATATTATATATGAACGAATTATTCATCGGCAAATGGCTGCATTCTTAGAAACGAACCGAATACTTACTGATTGTCAATATGGTTTTCGCAGAGGATGTGGAACTGACGAAGCTGTTATTAATGTACAAAACTATATATGCAAAATGTTGGATAAAGGTCACAATGGCGTAGTAGGCATCTTCTTTGATTTATCTAAAGCTTTTGATATGATTGATCACAACATTTTATTAAAGAAGCTGGAATTTTATGGCATTCGCGGTAGTGTACTACGGCTTTTCAAATCTTATCTGGTGAATCGAAAACAATTTGTGCAAATGGGGGACAGTAAAAGCCAACTGGCTTCTATTGAACATGGTGTACCGCAAGGCAGTGTACTAGGCCCGTTGCTGTTTTTAATCTATGTTAATGACCTATGCAATTTGGAGCTAAAAGGACGGCTATTTATGTATGCGGATGACATATGTCTTTTTTATCCGTACAAGTCCACGACCGTGGTTAAAACTTATATGGAACGAGATTCTGCATTAATTTTTGAGTATATGCGACTGAACAAATTGTTTATAAATAGAAAGAAAACTAAATTAATCAGATTTAAACCATACCCTGGCCATAATATGGACTTTAGCATCACTGTGGATGGAGAAACTATAAACGAAGTGAATGTTGTCAAATATTTGGGCATATATATGCAGTCAAACCTTAACTGGAATCATCACATAAATCAGCTAAAGTTGAAAATATCTCCAGCACTTGGATTGTTGTATAAGTTCAAATACAAGTTCGACGAAAGAACCAAATATCTAATTTATCAAACATTAATACAGAGCCATCTTAACTATTTGGCTGTGGTCTATGCATACAGGAACACAGGCGAGTTAAAATCATTGCAAAGGCTTCAAAACAAAGCTCTGAAAACTGTTGCAAACTTACCATTACTTTATCCCACCGTTTCATTATACGACAGTGTTTTTCCAACTATTTTGCCAATTCATGGAATTTATAAGTTGCAGCTTCTTCTGTACGTATATAAATGCATTCACCACATAGGGCACCACACAATTGAATTTAATCTAAACCAAGTTTCATTCAACACCCGCAACAATCAACAGCTGGGAGTAGCATTGTGCCGCACAGAGACCACAAAACAGAGAGTAGAATATTCTGGCAGTCATGAGTTTAATGATATACCGAGCGATATAAAGTCTAACCCAATTTCAATTTTTAAAAGATTGCTAAGGAATTACCTTAAAACACAAACTGAAACACTTTTGTAAATTAAATTAATTTTCTTCTAATAAGATCATTAACCTTTAACATCGTTTAATTTATTACTGATCAAACATTGTATTAAAATAATTGAATTTTGTTATTTTGCCAACTAGCCTCTATTATGCCTAATGGCGCTGAGGCGTTTATAAAAACTAATTGTAAGTTTTATAACGTATAAGTAAAAAATAAAAAAAAAAAAAAAAAAAAAAACCGTGGCTACACATTTCCACCCGACAGACATTACGATACTTTCTATACTAACTTTAGAAATTTTTGTTTGTTGGATAGTTTGTGGGCCTTAGCTGGTGGTCCTCAAATCGAGTGTTAGTTATGCAAGATTTTCCACACTTCATTCGTGATTGGGTGAGTTTTATCTAATTAGACAAGTACAAAGGGGCTAAAAATTAGAAAGCGTTACTTTTGGTTTTTTTCTTCAAATCTGTGTGTAATGTTATTTAAGTAGGTGATATAATAATGCTTTTTGTGAGTGAACATTTAAGTCGATTTCTTTGATTTGAGTACAAATAATTGGGCCAAAACATAAGCAGTTGGATTTTAGTTTAACCAACTTTAAAAATTATGAAAGCAGATGAGGCAGTACTTGGAGTATTTGAGAGAAAGATTCTTCTTAAAATATATGGACCAGTTTGCGTTAATGGAGAATATAGGCGACGTATGACCCACGAGCTGTATGATGACGATAGCATAGTTACACGCATCAAAATACAACGGCTGCGTTGGTTAGGTCATGTTGGCAGAATGGATGAAGAAGCTCCAGCAAAGAAGTCTTTTGAAGGCAAACACAGGGGAACACGCAAGCCGAGATAACCAAAACCCCGATGGAAAGATCAAGTGGTGAAAGACGCCTCGAAACTTGGTATCAGAGAATCGAGGCGCTTGGAATGTTATTCTACGTTCGGCTAGTGGAACAAATATTCTGTCATAGCCAGTTAAAGTAAGTAAGTAATAATTATGAAATGTAATATTGAGTAAAGATATCGTACCAATCACCATGGACATATTCATTATCGTATTTTATTGCAACTCAACTAAATCCATATTTATATTCAAACTAGCTGACCCGGGCCCGCTCCGCTGCGCCTTCTTTTACTTTATTTGGAACAAAAGTTTCCTTAGAATATTTATTTTCGACAATTAAAGATCTTTAAGTGAAATACCATGCTACGAAAATAGTACATCGCTTGACTAACAGTTTAACAATAAAAGTGCCTTTATCTGAATCCCATATGATCTTTATTGGTCTACCAATTTAAGTTTGGATTTAAGGTGTACTCCATTCTTAAAATTCTTTATTTCAGCCCGATATTCTCATGATGTCTGATTTAGTGGTGTTTTCGGGGGAGAGGTGGTCCCCCAGATACTTGACCCTAAAAATCATCAGCATCGTGCTCTTCTCTCAAATACCTTTTATTTAAACCCCATATTGTCATTGGCTTAAGAGCAGTTTACAGGACGAGGCGTCCCCTAAACATATGGTCCCAAAATAGAATATCAAATGCGTTAGGTTATCGTATGAGCCACATATTGGCATGGTGGAAAAATTTTTTACCTTTGGAGGTGTTTTGGGAAATGGGTGATGCCCTAAAAACATGGTCCTACATTTGGATATCAAATTCGTATTCTACTCCCAAATACGTTTATTTGAGCCCCATATTGCGATGGTCACTAAAAAATTGCTGTTTGTGGGGTATTTTGGGAAAGGGTCCCGAAAATGGGTATCACCCCAGCAAATTGGTCCCGAAAATGGGTATCACCCCAGAAATTGGTCCTGAAAATGGGTATCAATTCTTGGTCAATTCTTGGGTGGTGGTCCCCCAAACACTAAGCCCGGAAAATATATCAGCAAAGTGCTCTATTCTCATGTATCTATATATCATTTATTTGAACCCCATATTGCATTGCCCTCAAAATCGAATATCGAATTTGTTTTCTAATCTCATTTAAACTCCTTATTGCAAAAGTCAGCAAATATGTCCGGTTTGGGGTATTGGCCCTAAAAACTATGAATATTTAGTTCCACTCTCTTTAAGACCCAAATTGTCTTGGTGAGCAAATACGTCCTAGTTGGGGGTTGTAATGGTGGTGGGACGTCCGCTATACTGTTGGCCCCTAATGTTGATATCAGATACGTGATCTACTCCCACATACCTGTAATTTGAACCCCATTTTTTCATAGTCGGCAAACATGACAGGCTTGGGGGTGTTTTGAGGGATGGTCGGCCATTCAGTGAGTTGGCCTTGAAAATATGTGTCGGATTCGTGTTCTACTCTAAAAACAGTCTTATTTATTAGCCTCATATTGCAATAGTCAGAAAATATTTACTATTTGGGTGGTGTTATGGGGGTGGGGTGGCCCCATTGACACTTTTCCCGAATATTGATATGAAATTTGTGCTTTACCCCCAAAGACCTTTCATTTGAGCCCCAAATTGCTATGGTCCTAAATTCCCCTTTCCCCCTTTGGGGGATGTTTTTAGTGGAGGCGGCCCCCCAAACACTTGGTCCCATATTTGGATATCAGATTCTAATTCTACACTCAAATACCTTTTGTTTAAGTTTGTTTGAGTTTTGGGAAAGGGTCCACCCCCAGAAACGTGGTCCCACATTTGAAACATTTGAATATCAGATTCGTATTCTAATCGCAAATACCTTTCATTTGAGTCCCATATTGCCATGGTCGGTAAATATGCCCGATTTAGGGGTGTTTTGGGGCTTGGGGTGGTCACCCTAGCCCTTGGTCCGACAATTGGATATCAGATACGATTTCTTATCCTAAATACCTTTCATTTGAGTCCCATATTGCCGTGTTTGGTCTAAATATATGTTTGGTAGGTTTTAGGGTGGGGCAGCCCCCCTAGGTACCCCATCCGAAATTTGGATTTTTATTTTTAGGGTACTATATGAGAGCACACAAAATTTCGCTTAAATCGCACTGCCCACTCACCCACACCGAGATTTGGCTTTTCTGAAAATTAGGGTGAGGGGGAGGGTCCGCCCCCCTTCAGATATCAAAAAATGTAGTACCCTATTTTCACCACGGGGTCATTGTGCACCATCTGTGAAAATTTCAAGAAAATCGGTTCAGCCCTTTCTGAGTCTATAAGGAACACAAAAACATACCAACAAACAAACACAAATTGATTTTTATACCCTCCACCATAAGATGGGGGGTATACTAATTTCGTCATTCTGTTTGTAACTACTCGAAATATTCGTCTGAGACCCCATAAAGTATATATATTCTTGATCGTCGTGACATTTTATGTCGATCTAGCCATGTCCGTCCGTCTGTCTGTCGAAAGCACGCTAACTTCCGAAGGAGTAAAGCTAGCCACTTGAAATTTTGTACAAATACTTCTTATTAGTGTAGGTCGGTTGGTATTGTTAATGGGCCATATCGGTCCATGTTTTGATATAGCTGCCATATAAACCGATCTTAGGTCTTGACTTCTTGGGCCTCTAGAGTACGCAATTCTTATCCTATTGGAATGAAATTTTGTGTGTGTTTTGTTATGACATCCAACAACTCTGCCAAGTATGGTTCAAGTCGGTCCATAACCAGTCGGTCATATAAACTGATCTTGGGCCATGACTTCTTGAGCCTCTAGGGACGCAATTCTTATCCGATTTGAATGAATTTTAGCACGACGTGTTTTGTTATGATTTCCAATAACTGTGCCAGGTATGGTTCAAATCGGTCCATGTTTTGATATAACTGCCATATAAACCGATCTTGGGTCTTGACTTCTTGAGCCTTTGGAGTGCGCAATTCTTATCCGATTCGAATGAAATTTTGCACGACGTGTCTTGGTATGATATCCAACAACTGTGTTGAGTATGGTTCAAATCGGTATATAACCTGATATAGCTGTCATATAAACCGATCTTGGGTCTTGACTTCTGGAGCTTCTGGAGGGCGCAATTCTTATCCGATTTGATTGAAATTTTGCACGACGTGTTTTGTTATAATATACAAAAACTGTGCCAAGTATGGTTCAAATCGGTAATTTACCTGATATAGCTGCCATATAAACCGATCTGGGATCTTGACTTCTTGAGCCTTTAGAGTGCGCAATTATTATCCGATTTGCCTGAAATTTTGTACAACGGATCCTCTCATGACCATCAACATAAGTGTTTATTGTGGTCCGAATCGGTATCTAGCCCGATACAGCTCCCATATAAATCGATCTCTCTATTTTACTTCTTGAGCCCCCAAAGGGCGAAATTCTTATTCGAATTGGCTGAGATTTTACACAGGTCTTCAACAAATAATTCAAATGTGGTCCAAACCGGACCATATCTTGATATCGCTCTAATAGCAGAGCAAATCTTTTCTTATATCATTTTTTTGCCTAAGAAGAGATGCCGGGAAAAGAACTCGACAAATGCGATCCATGGTGGAGGGTATATAAGATTCGGCCCGGCCGAACTTAGCACGCTTTTACTTATTCATTATTCTTTGTTGGCCTAAAAAGAGATACCGGGAAAAGAACTCGACAAATGCGATCCATGGTGGAGGGTATATAAGATTCGGCCTGGCCTAACTTAGGATATTTTTACTTTTTATGAACTAATTCATTTGGTAAGTGTATTTGTTATACATACAACAGACCTTTTATTGCGGCATTTTGGTCTCGAAAGTCATATATAATCGGTTGGTGGTTTTTATACTAACAACCATACTAAGGGGGTATATTCATTTAGTCATTCCGTTTGCAACACATCGAAATATCAATTTCCGACCCTACAAAGTATATATATTTTGGATCGTCGATTATAGATAGTATATATATTTCTATGACGATTTAACGATGTCCGTGTGTCTGTCTGTCTGTCCGTCCATCTGTTGTAATCACTCTACAGCCTTCAAAAATTGAGGTATTGAGCTGAAATTTGGCACAGACGTCTTTTAAATGCACACTGGTTAAGTTCTTGAACGGGACAAATTGGACCATATTTGGCTATATCTGCTATATAGACCGATTTTCCGGTAAAGGGTCTAGTATCCATAAATGCTTAATTTTTCATCCGATTTCGCTGAAATTTGAAACAGTGAGTAGTTTTGCGCCCCCTAACATAGAACTCAAATATGGTTCAGATCGGACCATATGTGGATCTAGCTGCTATATATACCGATTTTCCGATAAATGGTCTTACGCTCATAAATACTTTATTTTTCAGCCGATTTCGCTGAAATTTGAAACACCTCCCAACATCTGACCCAAATATGGTCCATAACGGACTATGTTTATACAAAGCTGCCATATATACCGATCTGCCGATAAAGGATCTGAAGCCCATTAAAGCTTTATTTATTACCAGATTCCACTGAAATTTGAAACATAGGGTTATCTTAAGCCTCCTGATATCCGTCTTAAATATGGATCAAATCGGACTATATTTAGCTATAGCTACCATATAGACCGATCTCCTGATAAAGGGTCTGAAGCTCATAAAAACTTTGTTTTTTAACCGATTTCGCTGAAATTTGTAACATTGAGCAGTTTTACGCCTCTTAACATAGGACTCAAATATGGTTCGGATCAAACTATATTAAAATATAGCTGCTATACAGACCGATAACCCGATAAAGGGTCTGAAGCGAATAAAAGCTTTATTTTTTATCCAATTTCGCTGAAATTTGAAACAGTAAGTAGTTTTAGGCCACTCGCTATCCGACCCAAATATGGTAAAGATCGGACTATATTTAGATATAACTGTCATATAGACCGATGTGACGATTAAGGGTCTGTAGCTCATAAAAGCTTTATTCATTACCTGATTTTGTTGAAATTTGAAATACACAATTCAACAGTGACTTAGCCCACTCAATATCCGTGTCGAATTTGGTTGCATAAGCTATCCAATTTTCACCGGATTGTGCCGAAAGGGGGTTTTCCTATATACCCCAGATGGTGGGTATCCAAAGTTCGGCCCTGCCGAACTTAGTGCCTTTTTACTTGTTATACCCACCACCGAAGGATGGGGGTATATTCATTTTGTCATTCCGTTTGCAACACATCGAAATATCCATTTCCGACCCTATAAAGTATATATATTCTTGATCAGCGTAAAAATCTAAGACGATCTAGACATGTCCGTCCGTCTGTCCGTCTGTCTGTTGAAATCACGCTACAGTCTTCAAAATAGAGATATTGAGCTGAAATTTTGCGCAGATTCTTTTTTTTTGTCCATAAACAGGTTAAGTTCGAAGATGGGCTATATCGGACTATATCTTCATATAGCCCCCATATAGACCGATCCGCCGATTTAGGGTCTTAGGCCCATAAAAGCCACATTTATTATCCGATTTTGTTGAAATTTGGGGCAGTGAGTTGTGTTAGGCCCTTCGACATCCTTTGTCAATTTGGCTCAGATCGGTCCAGATTTGGATATAGCTGCCATATAGACCGATCCTCCGATTTATGGTGTTAGGCCCATAAAAGCCACATTTATTGTCTGATTTTTCTGAAATTCGCGACAGTGAGTTATCTTAGGCCCATAGACATCTTTCTTCAATTTGGTCCAGATCGGTTCAGATTTGGATATAGCTGCCATATATACCGGTCCTCCGATTTATGGTCTTAGGCCCATAAAAGCCACATTTATTGTCCAATTTTGCTGAAATTCGGGACAGTGAGTTGTGTTAGGCGCTTCAACATCTTTCTTCAGTTTGGTCCAGATCGGTTCAGATTTGGATATAGCTGCCATATAGACCGATACTCCGATTTAGGGTCTTAGGGCCATAAAAACCACATTTATTGTCCGATTTTGCTGAAATTTGGGACAGTGAGTTGTGTTAGGCCCTTGGACATCTTTCTTCAATTTGGTTCAGATCGGTTCAGATTTGGATATAGCTACCATATAGACCGATTTTTTGATTTATGGTTTTGGGCCCATAAAATGCTCATTTATTGTCCGATGTTGCCGAAATTCGGGACAGTGAGTTGCGTTAAACCCCTTGACATACTTCTGCAACATCGCACAGATCGGTCCAGATGTGGATATAGCTGCCATATAGACCGATATCTAGGTTTTAGGTTTTGGTGCCATAAATGACGCATTTATTGCCCGATGTCGCTGAAATTTGAGATAGTGAGTTTGGTTATGCTCTTCGACGTCCTTCTTCAATTTGGCCCAGATCGGTCCAGATTTGAACATAGCTGCCATATAGACCGATCTCTCGATTAAGGGTTTTGGGCCCATAAAAGAGGCATTTATTGTCCGATTTCGCCGAAATTATAAATATATACCCGAGGTGTTGGGTATCCAAAGTTCGGGCCCGGCCGAACTTAACGCCTTTTTACTTGTTTTATTTGTAACTCGCATAGCTTTTGACTGAAGAATTTAAAAAATAAGAGAAAAACCTCTGCGAAAATTAAAAAAAAAAAATGTTAGTCAAATTTCTAAAATATTCCTCTTATTCAGACCTGAAAATTTTGAAAATCGAACTTTTGATAGCCCGAGGTGACCTTTTTTGGGCCAAGGTGACCAATTTTGAAGGCTCACCAATGGGCCCCTGGGACTTCTAGTCCCCAGAAATTTCGCATATAAACTGCATAACACCTCAGCTATAACCACGTAAATTTTCATGAAGATATCTCTATCCGTTTCAAAACGGCAGACTAATCTCCACTTTTTTCCCATCCCACTGTGCATCGTTTGCTCCACTAGCTGTAGGACGACGATAGCACAGTTAAACGCATCAAAATACAGTGTTTGGATTGGCTAGGTCATGTTTTCAGAATGGATGAATAAGCTCCAGCAAAGGGGAAGACGACGGAGGGGAAGAAGACGGAGTGACCCATCGAAAATTTGGTCTTGCCCTTTGCGTGGAGAGCGTCATTTCGAAACTGGGTGTCAGAAATTGGAGAAGAAGTGCAGAAGATCGAGGCGTTTGGGCATCTTTTCTACGTTCGGCTAGAAGAATAACTTTTCTGTAATGGCCAATTAATGTAAAAGTAAGTAAAGTTAGTATTCACATTTGTGGTCCGATTTTTACAAAATTTTGAACGAGGTGTTTCATTTGACGTCCCAAACGTGTGCAAAATTTCATCGGTTCATATTTGGATATAGCTTCCATATATTTCTTTCATACGATATGACCTTTAAAGGTTGTAGAAGTCACAATTTTGGACCGATCTTTATCAAAATTGGTGCAGATTGGATTTGGCCTCCGGTGGCCGATTTATATGTAGCTCCCATATATATTTTTTAGCCGATATATGTCTTTAAAACTTTGATAGCCAGAATTTGGGTCCTATTGTAAAAACATATTGGTGTTCTATTCGTTGTTTCAGCACGTATACAAATATAAATTCTGGCTAAATTTGGACATAGGTTCTATCTGTTAAAAGTTGTAGGTATACTCGGTGGTGTAGGGTATTACATAGTCTCTACGCCCGATTTTTGCCTTTCCTTACTGGTTTTAAATTCAAATCGATTTTGGCGAAATTGGGTATAGCATGTTTCATTGCCCAATTAAAAGTCTCTGCAAAATTTCCTGAAAATTGGCTCAAATTTGACACTCCACAATCATCCAGTTCCTTTTCTGCTCCACTGGGGATAGCCCTACAGAAAATGTACCAAAACGTATCCCATTTAAAATATATTTAGTTTATTTATATATTTTTTATCCGTTCAATTGAAACACCAAAGTCACAGAGAAGTAGAAATAGAAAAAAAATAAACTTTACAAAAATAGTTTGTGAGTGTATTGTGAGTGTACTGTGTGTGTGTGACAATTGCACGAACTCACACAAACAACCATGGTATTCTTACAATTCGTCTCATACGTGGGCTGTATTTGTGCCACCACACCTCAATTAGAAACACGAACACGGCCAATAGATGTAGCCAAATTAAGATCATAAACAGTGCTCCCAATTCATTCATGGTCAAGATGTTCGTTTGCACCGTCCTCGCAATGGTGTGAGGTGTCTTTTTCTTATCCAATTCCATTTCACTAAGCCATCTATCGAAAAATCCATAGTATTGGGCCATAGTAATCCATTTATTCAATTCCTCAACCAAATACGACTGGCGGCGCACATTCATGGCCAATTGCTGTTGGTAGATGCGCTCGTTGACCAAATGTAATCTCTGCCAATTCGAGGCATTCAATTTGCTATAGTGTCCAAAATATTCATACTGCGTCACTAGGGCTGTGCGTACATTGGCCTCGGCCAACTGACCAAACGCTTCCATCATGGTGCCATTAAAATCTCGAACATTCCTCATATCCGGCAAAATTTCAAAGAGGCTTTTGTGGCTGCCCTTCAAGAGTACAACATAGTTCTGCTTCAGGACTTCCGCTATCGTTTGCGGTGGATTACTGTGCTTATTGTCGCGCAACATCTCATACATGCCCGACTGATAGGCACTGCGTATCACCAAGGTGGCCAACATCCAGGTTGCAAGCAGGAAACGTGAAAAATTATAACGCGGCAATTGATTGTTAGCCATATTTGCACCAAACGCCAGTATGTAGAGATGATATTGGGGCATGGTATTGGACTCGCCAAATAAAAAATTGCGCAATTTTTGTCGGCATTCAAAGGCCATAATAAGTGCAGAGCTTAGCAGAAGTGTCAGTCCAATGGCATACCAGAGCTTTACTTGCAGGGGATAGGCAATTTTTTCGTATGTACTGTAAACGTTGAACACATTCGATATCATGAAAGTTTCCGAGAGGTAATAGTAATTCGTTTGACTGTACGGTGATGTTGTGTTCAAATATGGTTTGTAATAGAAGCCACCCAGGGCAAAGTCAGCCGAGGTGGAGAACATCTGAAATGAGCAAGGGCGAAAAATATTTATTGAGGGGGTACATAAAAACCGAACATAGCAATCATATATTAGGGCTTTGATTGAAGTTCGTGAGGCCTTTACTTTGGCCATTTAACTCCCATTTTTGGGAAAAAGACAAAAATTTTACTATGCAATATTCGGATACTTTCCGTGTTGATATATGGTTCGGAACAGGTAGGTATATGGTACATATGTTCGAGAATATGATTCTGTGGAAAAATTATGGATCACTTTTTTCTTCGGGGCCAAGTCTTGGCAAAATTCTTGACACTATAGTAATAAATCTTAATACAGGTAACCCAGCTACCCTTGGTAACAGGATTAGGGATAAAAAGAGCGACAGTTTATAGGGATGTGCATTACACACCGCTCAAGGAATACAATGGGATTATAAGGGCGAAGAAAAGTATATCCTGAAAACTATTCCCAAGCTATATATAAAAGAAAATAATTGCTATGTTAATTGAATTAAGTGTTGGAGACCACAGCAGAAGTCAATGTGCAAAATTTCAGCCAAACCGGATAATAATAACGCCCTATTGAGGCTCAAGAAGTCAAGATCCCAGATCGGTTTATATGGCAGGTATATCAGGTTATGGACCGATTTGAACCATATTTAACACAATTGTTGGAAGTAATAACAAAATACCTCATGCAAAATTTCAGACAAACCGGATAGGAATTGCGCCCTCTAGAGGCTCAAGAAGTCAAGTCCTCAGATCGGTTTATATGACAGCTATATCAGGTTATGGGCCGATTTACACCGTACTTAGTACAGTTGTTGGACGTCGTAACGAAACACTGCATGCAACATTTCAGCCAAATCGGATAGGAATTGCGCCCTCTAGAGGCTCAAGAAGTCAAGACCCAAGATCGGTTTATATGAGAGCTATATCAGGGTATGGACCGATTTGAACCATACTCAGCACAGTTGTCGGAAGTCATAACAAAACACCTCATACGAAATTTCAGCAAAATCGGATAGGAATTGCGCCCTCTAATGTGTCAAGAAGTCAAGACCCAAGATCGGTTTATATACCAGCCATATGAGGTTATGGACCGATTTGAACCATATATGGCACAGTTGTTGGAAGTCATAACAAAACACATCATGCAAAATTTCAGCCAAATCGGATGGGAATTTCGCCCTCTAGAAACTCAAGAAGTCAAGACCCCAGATCGGATTATATGTCAGCTATGTCAGGTTATGGACCTATTTGAGCCATAAATGACATAGAAACTATAACCAAACATCTCGTGCAAAATTTCATCCAAATAGGAATAGAATTGCGTCCTCTAGTGGTTCTAGAAGTTAAGATCCCAGATCGGTTTATATGACAGCTACATCAGGGTATGGGCCGATTTGAACCATCTTTTAAACAGTTGTTGGAAGTCATAACAAAACACCTCATGCAAAATTTCAGACAAATCGGATAGGAATTGCGCCCTCTAATGTGTCAAGAAGTCAAGGCCCCAGATCGGTTTGTATGACAGCTATGTCAGGTTATAGACCGATTTGAACCACACCTGGCACAGTTTTTGGATATCATAACAAAACACGTCGTGCAAAATTTCATTCCAATCAGAAAAGAATTGCGCACTCTAGAGGCTCAAGAATTCAAGATACTAGATCGGTTTATATGGCAGCTATATCAAAATATGGACCGATTTGCCCCATTTACAATCCTAACCGACCTTCACTAATAAAAAGTATTTTGCAAGGTGCTAGCTTTACTTTCTTTATTATCCGATTAGGCTGAAATTTGGCATAATGTGTATTGAGATCCTCGATATCCATGCCGTATTTTGTCAAAATCGGACTATAACATAATATAATCCCCATATATTCAGATAAGGCTGAAATTTTGAGAATAATTTTTGTTAAGATCTTTGTTCTAATATAGCTCCATATAAAGGGTGATTTTTTTGAGGTGGAATCATTGGACCGTATTTTTTCAAAGATGCTGTTGGACGCAACGTTACGGTGAATGAACACATTCGAACCGAACACTGATTTTGGTAATAAAATTCAATGATTTGCAAGCGTTGCTCGTTAGTAAGTCTATTCATGATGAAATGTCAAAGCATACTGAGCATCTTTCTCTTTGACACCATGTCTGAAATCCCACGTGATCTGTCAAATACTAATGCATGAAAATCCTAACCTCAAAAAAATCACCCTTTACATCGATCTCTCAATTTTAGGTCTCAGTCCCATAAAATATTTAATATCCTATCCCCTACAGCTTTTATGGGACTAAGACCAAAAAATAGAGAGAAAGAGAAGGACGTGTCTCATTTGGTGGCGTACTGAGAAGGCTCACAGATGTTGGACATTATGTAGACGGGCCATAGGCTCGAAATGGGGCCTGAATCCGAAGATAGTACTCTGCTTATTAGACCAGTTAGTAAGAAAGTTATTAGACCAATACTATGTTGCTGTTGTTTTGTAGCCACATTTTCATGTGGTGGCGGCGATCTTCGTCAAGATGAAGAGGTAAGCAAGCTCGTTCCGGTCCAAAGACTGATCCCCGTGGAATCAAGGTGGCCATTGGTTATTTAAAGGCGCTAATAACTCGCCTTGTCATATTGAGCACCATAGCCACTTAGTATTTGTACAAGTTCCGATGCCCCGCCACAGCCCGAACAATTTTTCGAAATAAAGAAGTGACCAACTTAAGGGCGCTGGCAAGAGGCGGACATTTTGCACATGATCCTCACTTCTAACCATTTCAAAGTTCAAAGAGTTAGCTCTATCAGTTCTCATATGATAAATATTTTACTAGTTGTACCCACCACCAAAGGATGGGGGTATATTCATTTTGTCATTTCGTTTGTATCACATCAAAATATCCATTTTCGATCCGATGAAGTATATATATTCTTGATCAGCGTAAAAATCTTAGACGATCTAGAAATGTTCGTCCGTTTGTCTGTTGAAATCACGCTACAGTCTTTAAAAATAGAGATATTGAGCTGAAATTTTGCCCGGAGTCTTTTTTTGTCCATAAGCAGGTTAAGTTCGAAGATGGGCTATATCTCCATATAGCCCCCATATAGACCGTTCGGATTAAGATTATTGGCTTAGATGTATGTCCATAGTGACATGGGTCGCATTAGAACTCGCGCCCTTATTTTATCCCAACCTGATCTGACCTAAGTCTTGCTTCCCCCAAAATCATAATCGAGACCTGAGAAAAATTCGTTGGACCTTGCGAAGCTGCGAAATGTGAAGATCGCCGATCCTTCAGAAGCTGAAATGTTAATATTTCGGCATTTATACAATATGTGGCAATAGTGCATGTGGGCTTTGTAAAACAGAAACCCGGGTCTGTAGAAGTAAGGAATTAGAAATTCAGATTACGGGGCGTCAAGAGATGCCTTCAAGAAAGCTGAAAGAGAATTTGATGCCTACTCTTCAGGGGCCAAGGAAATCAGTTATGGTATGGTGTTACTGCAAATGTAAATTTTGCCCATGAACATTCCACTAAGGAACAGGGGCAAACTTCTCTCATATCAATGAGTGCAGTCCGATTTATGTTTTAAGCTCAATGATAAGGGACCTTCCTTTTTTAGCCGAGTCCGAACGACGTGCCGCAGTGCGACACCTCTTTGGAAACAAGTTTTACATGGCATAGTACCTTACAAATGTTGCCAGCTGATGGTCTCGCCAGGATTCGAACCCAGGTGTTCAGCGTCATAGGCGGACACGCTAACCTCTGCGTTACAGTGGCTTCCTATTTTATGGTGTTAATACTTCCGATAATTTAGGGAAGTCCACCTGTTAGAGGAATCAAACCAGTTCAACTGGTTGTCTGATCAAATAATGATAAATGCGGCAGTAGAATAACCAGCGGAGTCGAATGGGAGACGCGTATTAAGCGGGTTCTAGCCACATTTAGAAATTCGTCCTTGATCTCAGTGTAAGGCGAGGCCAAAGTAGCAATTTATGCGTACAGAAAACCCAAATTGTAGGTGAGACAACAAATATATGATCCCTTTTCTCTTCTCTTATCTTTAATTTTCATACCTATCACGATAGGAAAATACGAAATCTCCAAGCCTTACAAGTATATAAATTGTGACCTTTACAAGTGGGCTATTAAAACATCCTCTCATATACAAATTTCTACGCACCTCTTCAAAAATCAATCCAGTCTCGTTAAAAGTCTCAGCAATCTCCATCTCGCTCATCATATACAACTTAATGGTGAAATTTAAATTCTCAGCCAAAAATTCCAATAGTTTCCCCTCAAAGCCATCAAATTCATAGGCACGGCCAACGGCCGTACTGGACTTCAAGGCCAAATAAGGCATATCTTCCCAAGTGGCACATGTCAGGGAACATCCATAGAAATTATGCAATTTATGGGGAAAGAAGTCATTGTGCTGCCACTTCTTTTGCACAGCATCAAAACGATTTACCACAATTGGCTGCACGCTAAAGCACGACTGCGGCGTAAATGGAAAATAGGTGACCATAGCGATATCATCCTCAGCCAATTGTACCACCAGCACCACATTCAACATGCTCAAGTTGAACAATATGCGAAAGACACTTGAGATTTGCATCTCATCCAATGTGGTTATAGATGATATATAGAAGACAGATCGCGACAAGTTATAATTGCCACCTCGTTTAACATTTTCATAAAAGTATCTAAAATTACATGTAACAGTTTTGTTAAAAATTCTCTCTTGGATTATAGTCTTCATCCAAATCTTACTTTAGCCATTTAATGTCGCTGAAGAACAACAACTCACTGTGCTGCACTTTGAAGATGACCTTTTCACGATGAAGAAGAACTTTTGCTGCAAGATGTTCGAGGCCACTTAAAACTCTACCCACCATGTCATTAAAATACAAACTTTCCACATGTGATGAACTATTGAAGTTGGCATAGAGCACAATACGATCAAAAATCAACGATTCATTTACAATGGCATTTAGCGAACTGTACAGATTTTCACTGGCTACCTGAGAGTTTGCGAAACTTTTTGCCACAAACATTAATAAGGCAAACATTTGAGGCCACTTGAGATACATTTCAAATGCGTTGTATTTGTCCTAGGACAGAACGTTGTATGGCATATTGAATGTAGATGCTTGTCCTTGGTGTTGGATTTTCTAAAATTTAACCCATTAATCAATCAAACTCATGAGTTGAGTGGTGGGGAAAATACATTCAAATGCCACCCTTTATTAATATTGATGATTGTGTAAAAAGTAATACTCTATTGGATGTTGCTACGAAATGTCAAGTGCTCATATGGAATATGAAAATTAATGCTTTGAATCAATTTTGTTTTCACAAAAGATTAGAAGGGATTTCACTAGTTCCATATCTTTTCCTAATTGCCGGTTGAAGAAAATAGAAACGTGTCGGATTATTAAGATACCATTTTGTAATGGTATTGGCATATAAACGAGGGCTGTATATTAGTTTCTGGTCTAGGCAACATCAAGGGTTGCCTATCGCCTAGCTTCAAAATAATTGTAGAATATCGTAACCGTTGGCTTATAAGTTCAAAGCAAAACAACAATCGACCTTGTGGGTCTTCGATGACGGGACAAATGCTACGAAATTTGCTTGTGGAAGAAGCATACGGTCGCCCGATTCATCGGCGAAACTGGTCATGTGGTGACTGTTCCGCTTGAGCAAGGTAGGAGATCAATTTTAAGTGGTACACAACATTTGCCTGAAGTCTTGAAGGAAATTAGAAAATCGACCAAGAGAAGACGAAGCCCTTTTGACAAAAGGTCATCCGCTATTCAGCCCCGACGTGGCACCCAACGACTTATTTTATTCCCACATTTAAAGAACAAAATGCGAAGTCAACTATTTCAGTCGTCAAAAGGTATCTCGATCGGAGTGGAAAAGTGCTTAGAGAATTGGTTTGAGCGCATTTTGCCCATGAACATTCCATTAAGGAACAGGGGCAAACTTCGGACAGTCGGACATGGTAACCTCTGCGCTACAGTGGCCTCCGAAAAGCAAAGCCACAGCATGAAAATTATATAAATCTGCCACCCCCAAAATGAGAGTGTGATTGTTTGTGTGAAAAACTATATTTAAATTTTTTTATACCCACAAACATTGGATGGAGGGTATACTAATCTAATTCCGTCACTAACGCCTCGACATATTGATCTGCGATCGCATAAGGTTGATATTTTCTTGATCGCCTCGGCATTCTGAGCCGATCCAACCATATCGGTCCGTCCCTCCGTCCGTCCCTCCGTCCGTCCCCTCCGTCCGTCCCTCCGTCCGTCCCTCCGTCCGTCCCTCCGTCCGTCCCTCCGTCCGTCCCTCCGTCCGTCCCTCCGTCCGTCCCTCCGTCCGTCCCTCCGTCCGTCCCTCCGTCCGTCCCTCCGTCCGTCCCTCCGTCCGTCCCTCCGTCCGTCCCTCCGTCCGTCCCTCCGTCCGTCCCTCCGTCCGTCCCTCCGTCCGTCCCTCCGTCCGTCCCTCCGTCCGTCCCTCCGTCCGTCCCTCCGTCCGTCCCTCCGTCCGTCCCTCCGTCCGTCCCTCCGTCCGTCCCTCCGTCCGTCCCTCCGTCCGTCCCTCCGTCCGTCCCTCCGTCCGTCCCTCCGTCCGTCCCTCCGTCCGTCCCTCCGTCCGTCCCTCCGTCCGTCCCTCCGTCCGTCCCTCCGTCCGTCCCTCCGTCCGTCCCTCCGTCCGTCCCTCCGTCCGTCCCTCCGTCCGTCCCTCCGTCCGTCCCTCCGTCCGTCCCTCCGTCCGTCCCTCCGTCCGTCCCTCCGTCCGTCCCTCCGTCCGTCCCTCCGTCCCTCCGTCCGTCCCTCCGTCCGTCCCTCCGTCCGTCCCTCCGTCCGTCCCTCCGTCCGTCCCTCCGTCCGTCCCTCCGTCCGTCCCTCCGTCCGTCCCTCCGTCCGTCCCTCCGTCCGTCCCTCCGTCCGTCCCTCCGTCCGTCCCTCCGTCCGTCCCTCCGTCCGTCCCTCCGTCCGTCCCTCCGTCCGTCCCTCCGTCCGTCCCTCCGTCCGTCCCTCCGTCCGTCCCTCCGTCCGTCCCTCCGTCCGTCCCTCCGTCCGTCCCTCCGTCCGTCCCTCCGTCCGTCCCTCCGTCCGTCCCTCCGTCCGTCCCTCCGTCCGTCCCTCCGTCCGTCCCTCCGTCCGTCCCTCCGTCCGTCCCTCCGTCCGTCCCTCCGTCCGTCCCTCCGTCCGTCCCTCCGTCCGTCCCTCCGTCCGTCCCTCCGTCCGTCCCTCCGTCCGTCCCTCCGTCCGTCCCTCCGTCCGTCCCTCCGTCCGTCCCTCCGTCCGTCCCTCCGTCCGTCCCTCCGTCCGTCCCTCCGTCCGTCCCTCCGTCCGTCCCTCCGTCCGTCCCTCCGTCCGTCCCTCCGTCCGTCCCTCCGTCCGTCCCTCCGTCCGTCCCTCCGTCCGTCCCTCCGTCCGTCCCTCCGTCCGTCCCTCCGTCCGTCCCTTAAGCAATAAATACAGCTTTTATGGGCTTCAGACCCTTTATCATCATATCGGCCTATATGGCAGCTATATATAAATATAGTACGATCTGAACCATATTTGGGTCAGATGTCGGAAGGTCTAAAAATACTCACTGTTTCAAATTCCGGTCCCTTCGTCCGTCATTGATTTTTATTAAATTCAAGGAAATCGGTTGTTGAATTCCCCTTTTATGGACTTGGTGTGTTGGTATGTATAGCAGCTACATCCAAATATATACTGATCTGGGCCGTATTGAACAAGGATCTCGAAGAGACTTACAAAACTTGCAATGCCATTTCAGCGAAATCCGACAATAAATGCGCCTATTATGGGCCCAAGGACTTAAATTGAAGGATCTTTCTACTTACTCAATTCGCTTTACCAAATTTTTGCGAAATCGGACACTAAATGTGCCTGTTATATGCCCAAGACCTTAAATTGAAGGATCGGTCTATATGGAAGTTGCATTGATATATAAACCGATCTTAACAAGACTCGGAACGAGACTAGGTATGAATTTTGAGGTGCCTAACGCAACTCGTTGTGCCTAAGTTCAGCAAAATCGGTTGACAAATTCACCTTTTATGGGTTAAAAGCCTTAAGGCGGGAAAACGGTATATATGGCAGCTATATCCAAATCTGGGCCGATCTGGGCCATATTGAACAGGCATCTCGAGAAGTCTGACATAACTTGCTATACCAAATTTCAGCGAAATTGTTAAATCGGACAACAAATACACCTGTAATGGGCCCAAGGTCTTAAGTCCATAGATGGGCAGCAATATCTCAATCTGGATAGATTTGGGCCGTATTCATGGACCCAAGATCTTAAGTCGAGAGATGGGTCTATATGGCAGCTATATCTTAATCTGGACAGATCTGGGCCGTATTCAGAAGAGGGGTTTCGAGAGACCTGATCACTGTCCCAAATCTCAGCGAATTTGGATAATAAATGTGGCTTTAATATTCCTAAGACCTTAAATTGCCAGATCGGTCTATATGGGGGCTATATCCAGATATAGTCATACATAGCCCGTCTTCGAAATTAACCTGCCTACGGTCAAGAAGAGAATCTGTGCAAAATTTCAAATCAATCTCTATTTTTAAAGACTGTAGCGAGATTTCAACAGACAGACGGACATGGCTGGATCGTCTTCTATTTTTACGCTGATCAAGAATATATAAACTTTATAGGGCCGGAAATGGATATTTCGATGTGTTGCAAACCGGAATGACAAAATGAATATACCCCCATCCTTCGGTGGTTGGTATAAAAAAATGGAATACTTATTCATTCCTACCAAGCGTTTAATTAATAAATCTCATTGTTATACCCTCCATCATAGATCCATAATCTAAAATTGCGATGTGTACTTTGTATACAAATTAACATGGTCACAGAGACGGACATAGCTAAATCAACTCTGAGTCAACTTGTGAGCAGATAGGATTACTTATCAATGGGTGTGTATTTCTTCCTTTTGAGTGTTAGAAACAAATGTATTATGTTATGATACACTGTACCCCAGTAGTGGTGTCACACACATCATATATATGAGAAAATCCGTGACTAATATTAACATTTCAATTATTATACCCACCACCGAAGGATGGGGGTATATTCCCTTTTTCATTCCGTTTGCAACACTTCGAAATATCAATTTACGACCCTATGAAGTATATATATTCTTGATCAGCGTAAAAATCCAATACGATATAGCCATGTCCGTCCGTCTGTCTGTTGAAATCACGATACACTCTTTCCAAATAGAGATATTGAGCTAAAATTTTGCATATATATGCATATAGACCGATATCTCGATATAAAGTCTTAGACCCATAATAGGCGATTTATAATCCGATTTCACTGAAAATCGATACAGTGACTTAAGACAGGCTTTCGACATCCGTGTCGTATGGAGTTTAGATCGGTTTATTTTTAGATATAGCTTCTAAAAAAGCAATATTTTGTGATACATAATTGAACAATGAGTTGTACTTATTAGTATTTGGTCCAAAGAGGAACATATTTCGATATAGCTGCTATGAGGCATTATGTATGCATTATTCACCGGACTATGACGGAAGTTGGTTTACATATATACCCGAGGTGGTGGGTATCCAAAGTTCGGCCCGGCCGAACGTATCGCCGTTGTACTTGTTTTTATTATCGTGGAGCCCACATTAATAGAGATTGGTTTCTGCAACAATTTTTGATGATTTCGTTTTATTTGTATATAAACCTGCCTTCTGATCTCATAATATTGAAATTTAGTTATATGTATCCATATTTGGATATAGCTGCCATACAGAGCGATCCCCCGATATGGAGTATTGAGCCTATAAAAGGAGCATTTTTTTCCGATTTTGATGAAATTTGAAACTGTGAGCTTGTCTACCGCTCTACATCTTTTTGAGAGAAGCGATGAATATATATGAAAATTTATTTTCCTTAAAGAAAAGCCATGAAAATGATGAATTCATTTTCAATAAAAAAAGTAAAAGCATTAACATAGCAAACTGTTGTTGGTTTTTTCTTCTTAAGTATTCGTTATGGGTGTAAGAGCGCAAAGCCATATGTGGGAGTATTAGTGGTGAGAGTAAGAGAAGCAAATGGTGTGAGAGAAAGAGTATCACTATTTGGGTGAGGGTGTTGTGGGGGTGTGATGTGCGTGGGCCTACTTTGCATGTAGTTCAGCCAATTTATTGGCTTTGGCGTGCGAGGCATTTGCATTTTTGTTGTTTCTGTTTGTATATGTTTTGCGGAGCTGCACAACAACAATTTTATAACTATAGGTCATATGTATTAGTTGGGTTCTATTAAAGCGAATTTGTGGTACATATTACTGCCAAACGGCTAATTGGATTTTAATAAAATTAGCATCAATCGAAAGATATTTTTCCTGAGATGTGACTTTTTTCAACTTTTGAGCAATTTTGTCAACAAAACACTTCCAGTTAAATTTTGTAAATATTGAAGTGATTTTTTGCTATATTTTGTTTATAAATCGATGTATACTCTGTCCGTCAACCATACAGGCCTGTTCAAAATTCTCCGCTCTTGGATTTCGATGTAAATTTGATGCTGTAACGGCCGATTCAACGCTTTGCGAGTTAAAAAGGTAGGAGCCTAACAAAAATACGTCTACTCCCGGCAAAAACAAACTCACGATCTCATTATCGGATGCATTTGTCATACATTATCGGATGCATTTGTCATATCGTCGTCTAAAACAAGAAAAAACAGTCAAACACCGTCGATACAAATAAACAAAACAAAATAAAATAAACAAAACAACTTGTTTGCTACAAGTACATATACATCAAACTAGATAAATTTGAACATCTCTCTGTGCTCTTTATCTAAATTCTCGTGAGTGTCTGCGCTTGAAAATATAAAGAACCAATTAACATTCAGTGCAAATTCTTAAGTGACAACAAAACAAAAACAAAAAAAAAAAAAAAAAAAAAAAAAAAACACAAACCGAAAAAATAAATAAATATCTCTTAGCATGGCACACTCTGAGCAAGTACCAGTAATTGAAATAACAACAATAAACAGTGAAAACACGCTCACCACAGATAAGTTGGTTATGGCGCCAAAAAGGTGGAGAGAAGGCCGTGGATCTTACTCTGATGAGAACGTATGCAAAACTCCTCGCTTGTCTAATTATGACTCTCCTCAACGTATTGTTCAACTCATAGATAAACGGTTCGAGAAACAATCTGAGCTTATCAAAGCATTGATACTCGAGAGTGAATCTAGACTCTTAAGTGTTATAGATAAGAGCATGGATGAATTTAGAAAAGACATTGGTAAGCTATCAGAAAAGCTTTCTAATATAACCAATCGTGTTGAGAAAATTGAAACAGTGGCAGACAAAATTGAAAACATGAACCAGGATATAGGTGTATTAAAACATGAAATCGAAAAACTAAAAGTTCAACAACAAAAACACGAAAATTTACACGTTGCGAGTGACCTTCGGATAAACGGTATCCCTTATACAAATAACGAAAATCTATTTCAAATTTTTGACACTCTTTGCAACAATCTAAACATTGCTACTCCAACCATCAGAGCAATTTATCGAGTCTGCAATGTTAATAAAAATAGAGACACTCCAGAAACAATCATGGTGAATCTAACATCACCCTCTGATAAAAACTTTATTTTAAAAAATATATCGCAGTTCAAAAAAAGTCATAAAACTGCATTGCAACTACAACATGTGGGATATGATTCCGATAAACATATCTATGTAAACGAAAATCTTACCAGTTATAACTACAAAATACTTCAAAATGCACTTAAACTAAAACGGCAAAAATGCATCGAGTCAACATTTAGTCTCCGTGGCCTCGTATATGTCAAAAGAACAAAAGATGAGCCACCTATCATGGTTGATAGTACCAGCAAATTAATCAATCTTTTTCGCGGCGGTCCTGAACCAATCAACATGCCAGCAGAATATTCCAGCAATAATAATGATCAAAATTAAAATATTTCATGACTCAATATATAAATTACTCGAACTTTTTATTATTATTTACATAAATTGTTACTCACTGATTTCCTGCATAGAAAAAATAAATGTTACACCACTTACTTTAAGTAAATTTCACATTGTAGTCCTAAGTAACTATACAAACCTTTGTAGCATTACTTATTTTTCTTATAATATTAGATAGAGCAAAACAATGTTCCAAAGACAACTTAAAATGCATGATACGAATACTATCAAAACAAAAAACAGGCCTAAAACTGGTGCACATAAATGCCCAAAGTCTTAATAACAAAATGGATGAGTTTCGCGATACATTTATTAACTCCGACATCGACGCCATTTGTATATCTGAAACGTGGTTTCATCCTGAAATCGATAGCAGCATTTTTCATGTTAC
This sequence comes from Stomoxys calcitrans, assembly GCF_963082655.1. Taxonomy (NCBI): domain Eukaryota; kingdom Metazoa; phylum Arthropoda; class Insecta; order Diptera; family Muscidae; genus Stomoxys; species Stomoxys calcitrans. The sequence continues at coordinate 147,676,968 of NC_081555.1, read as the reverse complement.
GGGATACAAACTGTTTAGAGCGGATCGTCATACTCATGGCGGCGGGGTAGCTATATATATCAAACATGGTATAAGCTGCTCTCTCAAATTTATGTCAAACCGCTCTTCCCGCATTGAATACTTATTTCTGGAACTTTTATCTGATGACAAGAAAAGATTACTGCTGGGTTGCGTCTACAGACCAAATTCATCAATAGATTTTGAAGAATTAATAGAAACTATTGATATAATTTCCATCGAGTACGACAATATAATCGTAGCTGGTGATTTTAATAGCAACTTGCTTGTTGAGCGCTGTCTTGCCGACTCAATGCAAACCCTAGGGCTACTTCCTGTGAATGATTCCGCACCAACTCACTTCACAAGAAGTAACGCGAGTCTGCTAGATGTGTTCTTTGTCAGCCATTTGTCCAAAATATCTCTCTACAATCAGCTAGATGCCCCCGCATTCTCCAAGCATGATTTGCTTTTCGTCACATACCACTTCGAAATTAATCCCACTGTTTGTACATCGACATATCGCGACTTCAAAAACATTGACTGGCCACTTCTGCATCAAAGTTTAGATGAAGTACCTTGGGAAGAGATTTTCTATATGGAAGGTGTTGACGAACAAGTTTCCTTCCTAAATCATAACCTTTGCTCAATTTACGACACATGCGTTCCTGTCAAAGTCATTTATACTAACAGAAAACAACAGCCATGGTTTACTCCTGAAATCAAGCACTTGATCAGCGTTCGAAATTTGGCATATAAAAGATGGAAACGTTATAGACTGCCTACACTGTATGACACGTTTAAATCCGCTAGAAGAGATGTGCTCAAAAAGACTAACGAGTCCAAAAAGCAGTACTATAAAAGGAAATTCGAAAATGCAATTGATAGTAAGCGAAAATGGAAAGAAATAAGGAACATCGGAATTGGATCGAAATCCAATACCAACACTGATTGTCTTTCTATCTCTGACCTAGATGAGATAAATGAAAACTTTTTGAAAATAAATACTGTGGACCCTGGCACAAACACTTATTCTAATATTTCTACAGCACAGATTGAAGACACATTCTCGTTTAGATGTGTTAGTCCCGAAGAAGTCTTACAAAGTTTTGCAACCATAAAGTCTGACGCAATGGGATTTGATGGCATACATCCTAGATTTGCCAAATTGGTACTGCCGAAAATACTTCCATTTGTTACACACATTTATAACAACATTCTTACAAAGTCAACGTTCCCAACAGACTGGAAATTGGCAAAAATTATACCGATACCCAAACAGAATTCAGAGTTCCGTCCGATTGCTATCCTGCCGTTTTTCTCTAAAGCTTTGGAACGTATTATAAATACTCAAATAGATGCCTTCCTGAGTTTCAGAGGTCTTTTGAATGATAGACAATCTGGTTTTCGAACAAAAAGAAACTGCTCTACTGTATTAATTGACGTTGTGGAAGAATTGAGACAAAATATGGATAATAATATGGTATCATTTCTGGTATTACTGGACCACAGTAAAGCCTTTGACACAGTGAACCATGATATTCTTATCTCGAAGCTTGACAGACTTTTCTTTTTCTCCAAACCGGCCTGTAAACTGATTTCATCATACATTACCGGACGCCGTCAATCCGTCAATGTCGGTGATACAACATCTGCGGCACTTGATGTACCTAGAGGTGTTCCGCAGGGCTCTATCCTTGGTCCCTTACTTTTTTCTGTATACATAAATGATCTACCTGATATTCCAATGCATTGTAATGTGCAAATGTACGCTGACGATGTTCAGCTTTTCTCCAGCGCTAAACCAAATGGCGTACAATCATGTATAAATAATATTAATTGCGATCTGAATGAAATCCAGAACTGGGCGAGTAAAAATAGTCTCTGTCTAAATCCGTCAAAAACTAAACTGATGAAAATTTTAAAACGATCAACCACCCAGATTCCTCCTGTAAGAGCTACTTTGAACAACTCGGTAATAGAAACTGTTGATACATCCTGCAACCTTGGTGTAATATTCAATTCCAAACTGACTTGGACTAATCATATAAACAAAGCTGTTGGTAAAGTTCAAGGAATGCTGCGAAGTTTGTGGTCTGTGCGGACTTCTACACCTTTTCAAGTACGTATGCTTTTAGCGAAATCTTACCTTATACCTACTCTACTTTATGGATGTGAAATTTTCGCAAATTGTGATTCGAGAGACTTCAACAAACTAAAAGTAAGCTACAATAACATTGCTCGCTACATATTTAATAAGAAAAGGAGAGACCGAATTTCTCAATTCGCCCACAAAATATTCGACATTAGTTTCGAAAACCTCCTCAAAGCGAAATGCGTTATTTTACTGCAAAAAATAATCTATCTTAAGCAGCCAAAATATCTTTATGATCATCTCCATTTTGCTCGATCTGGCAGAGGACTAAAAATCATTCTACCACGCTTCCGAACCTCAAACTCTGAAAAACAATTTTTAATCAACAGTATTCGTCTTTGGAACAATTTGCCATCCAACATCCAAACCATAAGTAATGCTACTCTTTTCAAGAAAACAATTTTCAAACACTATATTTAAAGTATAATTCCTAAAAAATTCTCTTATGATAAATTTTATAATATAATTACTTTTTTATTTATATTTTTCTTAACACATATTCGATGTAATCCATTCCTTAAACCGGCATCGTCACTTATAAGATTTTTATCTTGTGATGTCTGGTATCAATAAACAAACAAACAAACAAACAAACGAATATATATGACAAAAAAATTTCCGAAAATAAAATCCATGAAAATGAGGAATTCATTTTCAATAAAAGAAGAAGAATTATAAACACAGCAAATTTTTGTTGGTTTTTTTCTAAAACAATCGTTATGGGTGTGAATGTAAAGCCATAGCTAGGAGTTATAGTGGTGAGAGTGCGAGAGGTGACTGGTTTGTGAGAGAGAAAGAGTATGGTAAAAGAGGTAACTGTTGAAGTGCGGGGGCATGGTGGAGTGAACCACGTGGCCCTACTTGGAGTTCTTTGGCGTGGAGGTCAGTTAGTAGCTTACGCTGCTGCTATGGACAATTAAATACAACTTTGGCAACGCACATACTTAAACACTATGCACTTAATGAATGAAAGAGTTGGCGGAGAGTTTAAACTAGTAAAGGTACGGGGGTACAGTATTTTTGACTATATTATGTGATGGGTCTCATATGTTTTAAGGTAAATAAGTAAAATCGTGCTAAGTTCGGCCGGGCCGAATGTTATGTACCGTCCACAACGAATCGCATTTGTCGAGTTCTTTTCCCGGTATCCCTTTTTAGCCAAAAATGATAAAAGAAAATTATTGCTATGATATTGGAGCTATATGATTTGGACCATTATTGAATTGAATGTTGGAGACCATAGTAGAAGGCATTGTGTAAAATTTCAGCCGGTTTGAATCAGAATAGTGCCCTTTAGGGGCTTAAAAAGTAAAATAGGAAGATCAGTTTATATGGGAGCTGTATCAGGCTATAGACCGATTCAGACCATAATTGACATGTACGCTGAAGGTCATGAGAGAAGCCGATGTACAAAATCGAATAATAATTGCGGCCTACAGAGGCTCAAGAAGTCAAGATCCCAGATCGGTTTATATGGCAGCTATATCAGGTTATGGACCATTTTAAACCATATTTAAAACAGTTGTTGGAAGTCATAATAAAACACTTCAGGCAAAATTTCAGCCAAATCGGATAATAATTGCGCCATTTAGTGTCTCAAGAAGTCAAGATCCAAGATCGGATTATATAAGAAGAAGCTATAATAAAACATGGACCGATATGGCCCATTTACAATCCCAACTGGTCTACACAAATAAGAAGTATTTGTTCAAAATTTCAAGCGGCTAGCTTTACTCGTTCAAAAATTAACGTGCTTTCGAAAGACAGACGGACGGGCTAGTTCGACTTAAAATGGGATGGCGATCAAGAATATATATAGCTTATGGGGTCTCCGACGAATATTTCGACGAATTACAAATAGAACGACGAAGTTATTATACCCCCATCCTAAGGTGGAGGGTATAAAAATAAATCATTTTGGGCTAAGTTCAATCTTAACTTTTTGAAATATGCATTTTAACCGAAAGGTATTGTGTATGCCAACAATGTGGACTATATATTAGGATGTCATGATGAACCCATGAGACCTTAGAAGTTTAGATTATAAATAATTTTTTTCTGTGTATTGTAGGAGGCACAGCGGTCGGGCTAGTTATAATTAGAAGGCTGTAATTCTGTAAGCTCCAGCACAATGGCTTGGAGTAGATGTATTGTCCTTGTCCTTTTTTTAAGCATGTAAGTCGTAGAAAATATGGAAATGCTCATATTTGAGGAAAAATATACTATGTGCAATAAAAATTTTTATGTACTATTTGAATAATAATTGAAGAAGGTGCTTCATGTTCTTATCATACCGCCTTTTGGCACTGTGTATTTGGTCATTCATTAATTAAATTTGAATGAATGTTTTCTTTGAAGGTGTTGTAATTGCAGGTATAAAGTCATATGATATATGATTAAGTGGCTACATTATTCAATATTGATACTCAATGGGTGATACCAATGCATGCGAATGGCATTTGGAAAACAACTAAAACTAGTTGAGAGGTAGAAATTGCAAGAGACAGGTGTTATATATATAGAGTGTGTAATATTTTTGTACACAATATGACAAATATTGTTTAACAATTAACTAGTAGAAACATAATAATTTCGGCCTGTGAAGCTTGGATATCAACCACCATGGACGCGGGTAATATGTACGCATATTAGGGTTGCCCAAAAAGTAATTGCGGATTTTTCATAAAGTCGGCGTTGAAAAATTTTTTCACAGCTTGTGACTCTGTCATTGCATTCTTTCTTCTGTCAGTTATCAGCTGTTACTTTAAGCTTGCTTTAGAAAAAAAAAGTGTAAAAAAGTATATTTGATTAAAGTTTATTCTAAGTTTTATTAAAAATGCATTTACTTTATTTTAAAAAATCCGCAATTACTTTTTGGGCAACCCAATAAATCAGTTTATAACTGGAATAGTTTGAAGAAATCCAATCGGGCAATATGGGATAATCAAACATAGGTATCTATGGTGAATATAAATTGAGTAGTAGAAGTAGAAGTATATTGCAACTTAGGTTCTATTCATTGAGAGTAATACGTTGACTCGGTAGTGTGGGGTATTCTATTGTAGGCTCCAACAGCCTACGTAGTAAAAACCATAACAGAAGATATTGTGAGAGAAAACTTGTTACGAAATACGCTGATAAAGTCTCTTAAAGTGAAAATCCGGTGATTCATATATATGGGAGCTATTTCTAAATCTTAAAATACATTTAGCGGATTCCATAGCGCGTTTTGGTAAATTTTGGGAAAATCTTCTTATATATAAAAATCATTTTGTGTTTGTTTGTTTGTATGTTTGTGTGTTCCTTATAGACTCAGAAACGGCTGAACCGATTTTCTTGAAATTTTCACAGATGGTGCATAATGATCCCGTGGTGAAAATAGGGTACTAAATTTTTTGATATCTGAAGGGGGGCGGACCCTCCCCCTTACCCTAATTTTCAGAAACGCTCGGAGATGGGTGGTGCGATTTAAGCAAAATTTTGTGTGCTCTCATATAGTACCCTAAAATAAAAATTTGGTATCCAAATTTCGGATGGGGTACCTAGGGGGGCTGTCCCACCCTAAAACCTATCAAACATATATTTAGACCAATCACGACAATATGGGACTCAAATGAAAAGTATTTAGGATAAGAAAACGTATCTGACATCCATTTGTCTAACCAAGTGCTGGGGGACCACCCAAACCCCCAAAACACCCCTAAATCGGACATATTTACCGACCATGGCAATATGGGACTCAAATGAAAGGTATTTGCGAGTGGAATACGAATCTGATATCCAAATGTGGGACCACGTTCCTGGAGGTCCACCCCTTCCCCAAAACACCCCCCAAACAAAACTTATTTACTAACCATGGGAATATGGGGATTAAATAAAAGGTATTTGAGTGTAGAATTGGAATCTGATATCCATATATAGGACCAGTTGTTGGGGGGCCACCTCTCACCAAAAACATCCCCCAAAAGGGACAAATTTACGACCACAGCCATATGGGGCTCAAATGAAAGGTCTTTGGGAGTAGAGCACGAATCTGATATCAATATTTGGGAAAAGTGTCTATGGGGCCACCCCACCCCCACAACACCACCCAAATAGTAAGTATTTGCTGACTTTTGGAATATGAGGCTCAAATTAGAGGGTTTTTAGAGTGGAACACGAATCCGATATATATTTTCAAGGCCAACTCACTGATTTGCCGCCCATCCCCCAAAACACCCCCAAGTCGCTCACTTTTGCTGACTATTGAAATATGGGGCTCAAGTTAAAGGTATTTGGGAGTAGACCACGTATCTGATATCAACATTAAGGGCCAACTGTCTAGCGGACGACCCACCACCACAACAACTCCCAAATAAAATATGGAAGCTATAGCCAAATCTGAACCGATCTAGGCTGAACTGAAGGGGAATGTCGAAGGGTCTAATACAACTCACAGTCCCAAATGTCGGCGACATCGGACAATAAATGTGCCTTTTATGGGCTCAAAACCTTAAATCGAGAGGTCGATCTATATGGGAGCTATATTCAAATCTGATGTCGAAGGGCCTAACACAACTCACTGTTCCAAATTTTGGAGAAATCTGACAATAAATGCGTCTTTTATGGGGCCAAGACTTTAAATCGAGAGTCCGATATAGTCCATCTTCAAACTGAACCTGCATATGGGCAAGAAAATAATCTGTGAGAAATTTCAGCTCAATACCTCCATTTTTAAAGTATGTGGCGTGGTTTCAACAGACAGACAGACGGACGGACATGGCCAGATCGCCTTAGATTTTTACGACGATCATTAAAGTCCCCAAGAACCATAATCGTCTGGTTCTAGGGGACTTTAATGCGAATCACATTTCATAGCATTCTCCCCTAAGTAACGACCAGAGGGCCATGACTTTGGCAGAGCAGATTGAAGGCTGCACGTTTTGCACGGTGAATGAAGATGCCCCCACTAGGATTACGAGGAGGTGCAGCAGCACGCCAGATATTTCCATTGACATTGACCCGTAGTGGCGTAATGGCGTATCCTGGCAAGCCGTCATTTCTATGGGATCAGACCACCTCCCCGTAATTCTCACCATCATCCGACCACCCGATTTCATAACCTCTGAGCACCGAATGTTTATCAATCAAAGGAAAGCCAATTGAGCTGGTTCAGAGAGTACACTAATCGCCACTTCAGTGAACTGGCACCCCCTTCGGATGTGTTAGTTGCCGACAGGCAATATCGAGTCGCTTTATACCAGTTGGTCGAATACCCCAAGTGCCGCCCAATTTCCCGGCGCAAGCAGTGGTACTCGCAGACGAGCGTGATGGAATTCGTAGTATGGACCCCACTAACACCGGAATCAGTGAGCTGAATTTGAAAATAAACAGGGTAGTCAACGAACATAGGCGGAATTTGTGGCTGAAACACTTGAAGCAATGTAACTTAGGCACCGATTTAGGCAAGCTGTGGTCTACTGTGAAGTGACTCTCGAACCCCGGTAGACGGTATGCCAGGACCACTTTTGACAGATCCGAAGAGATGCGCCAGGTTGTTCAACCCTCAATTTATTGTGCATCCCGAGAGTGACAGGGCAATGAGGAGAGCCATTCACCGTATCCGTGGTCTCTGAGCCGATGGACAGCCATCGAAATGTCATCCGTGGCGCCAAATCATGAAGAAGAATCTGGATTTACCTGGAGTTTAGTACTTTACTACTGTCCTCAACCTGTCTTCGAACACTCTTATAGTTGCCGATGTCTGGAAAATGGACATAGTGATCCCGCTACCGAAGCCTGGAAAGGACCCGAGTTTGCTGGAGTCGTACAGACCGATCTCCCTTCCTTCACCATTAGCAAAGATGCTCGAGCCATTACTCCTCCTGAGCCTCGTAGGAGAATTTCCATTCGCTGAGCATCAACATGGATTTCGAAGAGTGCATAGCACAACAACTGCTTTGCACGCCATCACCGCACACATTTGCCCTGGCTTCAATCAGCCCCGGCCATGTGATGGTCAGCCATGCCAAACTATTTGAGGACATCGCCAACACATCCCTCCAGCCAGGCCTGAAAGGCTGGGTCGCGAATTATCTATGTTGTCGCCAATCATTTGTGGAAGTTAGGAATAGGAAGTCAAAGCACTGTAGAGTGAAACAGGTAGTCCCCCAAGGTGGGGTGATATCTCCAGCACTGTTTAATCTCTACCTATCCTCCTTTCCACTCCCTTTAGATGGCATAGAGATCGTATCATATGCGGTCGATTGTACGATCATGGCATCTGGCCCCCCACCCATTGTTGACATCTGCGATAGGTTAAACGTCTACCTCAACGAACTTGCCTCATATTTCGCTGCAAGAAATCTGAACATATCTGCCAGCAAATCTTCAGTCACAATGTTTACTACAAATTCGCGTGAGGTGAATACTGATCTGACTGTGATGGTCGATGGTGAATTGATTCCGACCATCAAGTGTCCCAAACTACTTGGCGTCACATTCAACAGCTCTTACACATTCTCCCCACATGCCACACATATTTGCGATAAAGTCAAAAGAAGAAACAAAAGAAACAAGGTCCTCAAGTCACTTGCTGGCAGCATTTGGGGTGCAGACATAGAAACCTTGTTGACCAGTGTGGTCTCATCAACTTTGTGACACGCAGTGGAATAATATTCAGATCTGTCAGAATGCCACCCTCCGAACTGCGACGGGCTGTCTCCTCAGTTCTCATGTGGACCACCTCCATTAGGAGACAAAGATCCTATCACTGCGAAGACATAACTACATGCTGTCTAAGCAATACCTTTTTGGCTGTTATCGCAGAGACCTTCTAAATCATCATCTTGTGGATAGACATCCACAGCCCAGAAGCTTTAAGGTAGATCTACATGATCTAGGGCATAAGGTTCAGCGCTATGAGGGAGAACCTCTCGATCAAGCGGCATATCCTAGCAGGTCTAGACAAGATTCATGCAGATACGGTAGCAGATGCGGTAAATGGCTACCCGGTGAATGTAGTCTTTGGAGAACGACCTCCTCCCGTTGCACCTGAAGAAATTGACCTCCCCCGGCAAACCAGAGTAGTTTTAGCGCAGATGCACCCGACTGATACAGATCAAGCATTGATGCTGACGTGCAAGATGTATGTCCCGATTGTTACCAGAGACCGCACCATACACGTCACCTGTTTAACTGCCCAGCCAGACCCACTCGACTCAGACCCAGATCCCTGTGGACGCACCCCATCTTAGTCGCAGGGTTCCTGCGTCTTGACACTCAACAGAATTAAGCAGACGAAAGATAGAACACAACAAACTGGTACAACAACAAACATTTGAAGGGTTTTTGAAATTTTCCAATATATATCCATTTTTTTGGAATTTTAAGACATGATCCCTTATCCAAGAAATAAAGTTCTTTCTTTTTTAATTAATTCTAAAACTGTTAAAATTTAAAATAATTTTTGCAATATTTGTTTCGTCACATTATTTATTTTAATAGGGAACAAGGCTAATAAATCATACTATTGGGTTGCCCAAAAAGTAATTGCGGATTTTTCATATAGTCGACGTTGACAAATTTTTTCACAGCATGTGACTCTGTAATTGCATGCTTTCTTCTGTCAGTTAACAGCTGTGACTTTTAGCTTGCTTTGGAAAAAAGTGTAAAAAAGTATATTTAATTAAAGTTCATTCTAAGTTTTATTAAAAATACATTTACTTTATTTTAAAAAATCCGCAATTACTTTTTGGGCAACCCAATAAATATTGACACAGAAATCATGTGTCTAAATGTCAGTTTGAAATTTAAAGTATTATTAGGAAAATCAAATGAAATAAACAATTTTTTTTGTAATTCGAAAAAAACTAAACAAAATTACTCCTATATTAAAATTTAAAAAAATATGGATTTGATCATAACTCCTGAACCGCACTATATACCCGGGTAAGTAAATAAAATCCAATACCTACCAAAAAAAAATTTAAATTTTTATGATTCCTCAACAGCTACACTGGTCACTGCCCTCAACTGCAATTTAGAGAGGGCAAGACATATGCCAAACTAACGAACAAAATTCTTATGGACCCATGTGTCAACCATGCCTCCGAGTTAGTACTATCCAAACCTGGAGATCCGATTCCTATTCAAATTCCTTTTGAAAGTGAAGTAAAGGCATTAAAGAATCGTTCCTTGCTCATCGATTCAACCTATCAACATCCCATCATACCAGGTTATGATGGATTTGTACCAAATTTAAGGAATCAAGTTGGCAAGCGTTACATTGCAGCAGCATCTACAGGTCTAGCTCAACATGAGGCTTTGGCTGAGCGAATGCGTTGTGAAAGACGCTTTCTGCAACATAGAGATCTTCTCGAGAGTGGTAAGGGTTTGTTTGAGGCTAAGTTACGTGAGAGAATGGTGGGTTTTCTTATTTTAATATTTGCAAATATTAACTATTTTGACAATTTTCTTGAAGATGCCTATGACTCAGTATAATGCCCCTTTGGTGCCAGTTAGGTCCAGGGCTCAGGCTATAAAAATGGAAGAATGCCATGAGATTAAGAAAGAAAAGTTACCATATTCCAAATTTACTGCACCACATTTTATGGAAAATGATGATGAGGAAAAATATATAACTAATGGTAAGATTCAATTTTAAATAATTTTAATTTACTGCTCAATAGAATATACCCCCATTCCATTAACAATTCCGTTTCCCAGACATATTGGAGTAAGGATCCACATAAAAGTCAAAGTTTGTTTGTTTCTTCCGTACAGCCTTAAAGACGGGAGAACGATTTTCCTCAAACGTTTGTACTATGTAGAGTAATACCCTGCACCCTAGAATAGGGGTATACTTATTTCGTCATTCAGTTTGTACTTACTTACTTTAGTTGGCTATGACTGAATATTTGTTCAACTAGCCGAACGTAGAATAGCATTCCAAGCGCCTCGATCTTCTGCGCTCGTTCCAGAATTTCTGACACCAAGTTTCGAGGTGTCTCCCACCACTTGATCTTTCCATCGGGCTTTGGGTCTTCCCGGTTTGCGTGTACCACCGTGTTTGCCTTCAAAAGACTTCTTTGCTGGAGCTTCTTCATCCATTCTGATGCGTGTAACTATGCTATAGTCGTCATACAGCTCGTGATTCATACGTTGCCTATATTCTCCATTAACGTAAACTGGTCCAGAAGAAAGAAGAATCTTTCTCTCAAATACTCCAAGCACTGCCTTGTCTGCTTTCACAAGTACCCATGCTTCAGAACCATATAACAGCACGGATAGTATCAGTGTCTTGTAAAGTGTAGTCTTCGTCTCTCGAGAGGTGGCCTTGTTTCTAAACTCCTTACTTAGTCCAAAGTAGCATCTGTTTGCCAGTATTATTCTTCGCTTAATTTCAAAACTGTTGTCATTCGTTTCGGTTGCGGAGGTGCCGACTGATTGTCGCAAAGTTGTGGTTCCCAACTTTCTCCATTTTCTTTATCTGCTCGGTTGTGCAAGGCTTTTTGGGAGTTGAAACCATCCATTTCGTCGTATCACAATTTTCTGCCAGGCCCATTTTCACTGACTCTCTTTCGATTCTTTCAAAGGCTGCAGTTACTACTTGCGGTGACCGATCTATGATATCGATGTCGTCGGCATAGGCGAGTAGCATGTGTTCTCTTGTGATTAGTTTACCATATCTATTCACATCTGCATGTCGTATAATCTTCTCCAGCAGGATATTAAAGAGATCAGACAAGTTAAAGACAAGGAGACAGCTTTCCTTGTCTGTGACCTAGTTTGGTATTGAATGGTTCCGAGAGATTTATTCCTATTCTTACTGAGGTCCATATAAAGTATATATATTCTTGATCAGCGTAAAAATCTAAGACGATCTACCCATGCCCGTCCGTCTGTCTCTTGAAATCACGCTACAGTCTTTAAAAACAAAGATATTGAGCTGAAACTTTGTACAGTTTCTTTTTTGTCCATAAGCAGGTTAACTTCGAAGATGGGCTATATCGGAATATATTTTGATAAAGCCTCCATTTAGACCGATCCACAGATTTATGGTCTTAGACCCATAAAACCCACATTTATTATCCGAGTTTGCTGAAATTTGTGTTAGTGAGTTGTGTTAAGCACTTCGACATCCTTCTTCAATTTTGCCAAGATCGGTAAAGATTTGGATATAGGTGCCATATTGACCGATCTTCCGATTTAGGGTCGTAGGCCCATAAAAGCCACATTTATTGTCCGATTTTGCCGAAATTTGGGACAGTGAATTGTGTTAGGTACTTTGACATCCTTCTTTAATTTGGTCCAGATCGGTCAAGATTTGGATATAGCTGCCATATTGACCGATCCACCGATTAAGGGTCTTAGGCCCATAAAAGTCACATTTATTATCCGATTTTGCCGAAATTTGGGACAACGAGTTGTGTTATGCCCTTCACCATCCCTCTTTAATTTGGTTCAGAGCGGTCCAGAGTTGGATATAGCTGCCATATTGACCGATCCCCCGATTTAGGGTCTTAGGCACATAAAAGCCACATTAATTATCCGATTTTGCGAAAATTTGGGACAGTGAGTTGTGTTGGGCCCTTCGACATCCTTTTTTAATTTGGTTCAGATCGGTCCAGATTTGGATATAGCTGCCATATTGACCGATCCACCGGTTAAGGGTCTTAGGCCCATTAAAACCACATTTATTATCCGAGTTTGCTGAAATTTGGGTTAGTGAGTTGTGTTAAGTACTTCGACATCCTTCTTCAAGTTTGCCAAGATCGGTCCAGATTTGGATATAGTTGCCATATTGACCGATCCACCGATTAAGGGTCTTAGGCCCATAAAAACCACATTTATTATGCGAGTTTGCGAAAATTTGGGACAGTGAGTTGTGTTGGGCCCTTCGACATCCTTTTTTAATTTGGTTCAGATCGGTCCAGATTTGGATAAAGCTGCCATATTTACCGATCCACCGATTAAGGGTCTTAGGCCCATAAAAACCACATTTATTATCCGAGTTTGCTGAAATTTGGGTTAGTGAGTTGTGTTAAGTACTTCGACATCCTTCTTCAATTTTGCCAAGATCGGTCCAGATTTGGATATAGCTGCCATATTGACCGATCCACCGATTAAGGTCTTAGGCCCATAAAAACCACATTTATTATCCGAGTTTGCTGAAATTTGGGTTAGTGAGTTGTGTTAGGCATTTCGGTATCCTTTTTTAATTTGGTCCAAATCGGTCCAGATTTGGATATAGCTGCCATATTGACCGATCCACCGATTAAGGGTCTTAGGCCCATAAAAGTCACATTTATTATCCGATTTTGCCGAAATTGGGGGCAGTGAGTTGTGTTAGGCCCTTCGACATCCTTCGTTAATTTGGCCTAAACCGGTGCAGATTTGAATATAGCTGCCATATAGACCGATCTCTCGATGCAAGGTTTTGTGCCCGTAAAAGGCGTATTTATTGTCCGATGGCGTCGAAATTTGGGACAGTGAGTTGTGTTAGGCCCTTCGATATTCTTCTTCAATTTGGCCTAAATTGGTCCAGATTTGGATATAGCTGCCATATAGACCGATATCTTGATTCAAAGTCTTGGCCCCATAAAAGACCCAATGTTGCCGAAAATTGGGACAGAGAGTTAAGTTAAACCCCTCCACATGTTTCTACAATTTGGTATAGATAGATCAAGATTTGCATATAGCTGCCATATAGACCGATATCTCGATACTAAAAAGACCTATATTTTGTTATACACAATTGAACAATGATTTGTACTTATTAGTATTTGGTCCAAATCGGAACATATTTCGATATAGCTGCTATGGGGCATAAGGTATACATTTTTCACCGGATTTTGACGAAAGGTGGTTTACATATATATCCGAGGTGGTGGGTATCCAAAGTTCGGCCCGGCCGAACTTAACGCCTTTTTACTTGTTGCGATTTTCTTTTCGGATTTTTTTTCTGCGCACTTTTTAGTCGCTTGAAACACCTATTCATATATACCTAATACAAGTATAAAAGGTGAAATATTCCTCCTGAAGTATTTGAAAATCTTGTAGGCTGTATCTGCAAAGGTATTTTGCTTACAAAATATACAATAATTTTGCTGGCTCTGTCAGCTGTTCCTTCATTGAATATTGAATATTGGAACTTAGGTAAAATCGTGACACTACTGAGTTATGAAATTTATCACATTCATCATTTCAAATTTAAAATTTTAGTTTGTTATGCCATTTTGTATTTTGGCAGATTGTGTTAAGGAAACCCACAGTTATATCACTCAACAGCCTTTACAATACCTGATAAAAAATATTTTTCTTTATTTATCGAACAACAAAGCAAGCAAACAAACTTTCATGAAAATTTCAATACACTTCATTTTTGTCATTTACAAACAAACCTCATAGTATACCTTCATACATACATACAAACGTACCTTCATTTTAACTTTTTGTGGTTATAATAAACTAATTTAAAACTTTTAGTGTATTTCCCAATTCACATGGTAAAAACTTTGGCCCACTTTGTGGCGTGCAACAATTAAACCCCCTCAAACAAATTTCGTCAATGACCATTGTCTACTCTTCCATTCTCCCCTCTACCCAGGTTACGGTGGTCACATACCGATGGCAATGACACATTTTGGTAAAAGCAGCAAACAACTGACAAACAGTGCGCTCGCCGACTTTACGAATAATTATCATCATCGCCAGAGTGCCGAATGGTGTCCCATGGAGTTGACAGGCATTGCCAGTTCCTGTCCCAATTTGGGCCAGTTTGTCATCTATCATCGAACAATTGGTATGATACCCAAGTATTCAGGACATGTGCCGGGGGAGGCTTTCACAATTGGCTGTACCTATGGAAATGCAACAGTTAATGCCAAACGTTGGTTGGCATTGCACAAGGATTGACTTCGGGGATTCGTTTGTTTTGGTGGGTTGGCATGACGAAGGTGACTTGTATCCATTGGCTTTGTGACAAACGGTGTGAGGAGGTTAAAATTCTATTTGTGTGTTTTAAATTTTTTGTACTCATTCTGTTCGGATCACTTGAACCTGTGTATAAATATTTAAAGAATTAAGTGTTAAATTGTGAATGGCTATACAATGCCCGGAATAATAAAAGATTTAACGAAAATTTTTGTACAATGGATGGAAGTTGTTTAAATTCTTGTATTTCTGGTAAAAATGCAATAAATTGTTCCGCTAACATTTTATTTATTGAACTAGCTGGACAGGGGCCGCTCCGCTGCGCCTTCTTTAACTCTCTAATATCTATTTAGGGTGGAGACACTTCGCCGTAAATGTGGATATCGTGCTACTGTAGCCTATGTCCGCCTATGACGCTGAACGCCTGCTTTCGAATAATGGCTGAACTTCGGACAAACTTTAAAGCGGTGGTTATCCCCTCTTAATGCTGGCGATATTTGCGAGGTACCATACCATGCATGGTCATGTAAAAAATTCTACCAAAGAGGTGTCGCACTGCGGCCCGACGTACGGACTTGGCTATAAAAAAGGCGCCTTATCGTTGATAAACTCAACTTGAATCGGAAAGTGCTCATTGATGTATGAAAAGTTTGTCCCTGCTCGTTTCCTGGGCAAATTTTTACTCTACTCCGTAATGTCTTTCTTTTGAGCCCCATATTACTGTATTGGTAAATATTGGTTGCCCAAAAAGTAATTGCGGATTTTTCATATAGTCGGCGTTGACAAATTTTTTCACAGCTTGTGACTCTGCAATTGCATTCTTTCTTCTGCCAGTTATCAGCTATTACTTTTAGCTTGCTTTAGAAAAAAAAAGTGTAAAAAAAGTTTATTTGATTAAGGTTCATTCTAAGTTTTATTAAAAATGAATTTACTTTCTTTTAAAAAATCCGCAATTACTTTTTGGGCAACCCAATATTTCGGGTTTTGGGAGTATTTCGGGGGTCGTCTCTTGGCCATCAAAGTAAATATGAAATTCGTGCTCTACTTTCGGAAGCATTTCGTATGAGTCCCATAATGGCATGATTGGTAAATAAGTTGTGTTTGAGGGGGGGGGGGGGACCCCAAGGTCTTTGTCCCGAAAATGAATAAAAATTTGCCGAAAATCAATAAATTTCCACTCCAAATAGCTTTTATATAATTGGGAGGAATTTTGGGATGGGGCGGCTCCCCTAAAATATGACTCTATATTGTCGTGATTGGTCTACATAGCCTTTTGGCGTGTTTTGGGGTGTCCCCGCGGCACCTGCCCCAACAATAGAAACAATAATTTTTTTTGGAGATTGTTAGAAAAATTGCAAAAAATTTCGAACTAATCGTATTATCAATCTCCGAGAAATGGTATTTTTGAAATTAGGATAATGAGATGTGCTGGGAGACATTTCGACTCAAATATGGATATCAAATTCATGTCCACTCCCAAATCCCTTTACTTTGAACCCCATTTTGTCGTGGTCGGTAAGTATGAACCGTTTGAAGGGTTCTTTGGGGCTGGGGAGGCCACCGGCACGTTGCTCAAATTCGTTCTTTACTCCCAAATACCATTGATTTGAGCTCTATATTGCTATAGGCGGAAATAAAGTTCAGTTTAAGGAGTGATTTAGGGCGTACCCCCAATATTGGATATCAAATTCGTTTTCTACTCTCAAATAACTTTCATTTGAGTCCCATATTGCCACAATGGGTCAATTAATCTATTCGGTGTATTTTTAGGAGGAAAAGAGGCACCTTGACTTGAACGCACATTTTATTGTTATATTTTTAATCTACTCCCAAATATCTTTCATTTGAATCCTATATAGCCATGGTCGGCTGATATGCCCATTTGGGGGTATTTGGGGCCGAGTCGACCTCCCATTACTTGGACCTGATTTTATATGCCTTATTTGTAATCTACAGCCGGATACTTTTCATTTGAGTCCCATATTGATAGGAACGTCGAATATTTCAGTTTAGAGGAGTTTTTGGGTTTGGGCGGCCCGCTGGATACTTGGACCTAAGATTTAATTTGATTTTCATTTTCTAGTCTCCAATACCATTCATTTGATACCCATATTGTGCCCATCAGTTCTCCTTTGGTTTTGAGTGGCGTTTTTGGTGTAGGGGAGAGGGTCAGCCACCATGCGATATCTAAAAATAATATGACCTATGTTTCCTTTTTTTGATTCTACGAAACAAACAAACAAACGGAGTCTCATATAGTCATGATGGAACATATGACCATTTGATGAGTTTTTAGGCGGTGGGTCTGATTTTGTATGCCAGATTCGTAATCTACTCCCGAATACCTTTCATTTAAGCCCCATATTGATATGAACGACCAATTTGTCTGCTTTAAGACATTTTGGGGTAAGGGCTACTTCCTGGCTACTAGGACACAATTTTTAATACCATATTAGTATTCTACTCTTCAATACTTTTCATTTGATATCCATATTGTCTTTATCGGTCCACTTGTGATTTTGTTTGGTATTTTTGGGGTAACGGGGAGGGTCGCCCCGTCTGCTTAATTCTGTTGAGTGTCAAGACCCAGGAACCCTGCGACTAAGATGGGGTGCGTCCACAGGGATCTGGGTCTGGCTGGGCAGTTAAACAGGTGACGTGTATCGTGCGTTCTCTGGCTACAGTCGGGGCACACATCCTGCACGTCGGCATCAATCTTTGATCTGTAGCAGTCGGCTGCATCTGCCGGAACGTAATTGAGCCAGAACTACTCTGGTTTGCAGGGGGAGGTCAATTTCTTCAGGTGCAACGGGAGACGGTCGTTCTCCAAGGACTACATTCACCCGGTAGCCATTTACCACATCTGCTACCATGGCTGCATGAATTTTGTCTAGACCTGCTAGGATATGCCGCCTCACGCTCTAGATTAAGGCTTCTGGGCGGTGGATATCTATCCACAAGATGATGATTTGGATGGTCTTTGCGATAACAGTCCAAAAGGTGTTGCTTAGACAGCATGTAGTTATGTCTTCGCACTAGTAGGATCTTTGTCTCCTGATGGCGGTGGTCCAAATGAGAACTGAGGAGACAGCCCGTCGCAGTTCGGAGGGTGGCATTCTGACAGATCTGAATATTATTCCACTGCACAAAGTTGATGAGACCACACTGGCGATGCATAACTTACCACAGACTGGCCAATTGCTTTGTACGTGGTCAACAAGGTTTCTATGTCTGCACCCCAAGTGCTGCCAGCAAGTGACTTGAGGACCTTGTTTCTTCTTTTGACTATATCGCAAATTGCTGGGGCATGTGGGGAGAATGTGTACGAGCTGTTAAATGTGACGCCAAGTATTTTGGGACACTTGATGGTCGGAATCATTTCACCATCGACCATGACAGTCAGATCAGTATTCACTTAACGCGAATTTGTAGTAAACATTGTGGCTGAAGATTTGGTGGCAGATATCTTCAGATTTGTTGCAGCGAAATATGAGGCAAGTTCGTTGAGGTAGACGTTTAACCTATCGCAGATGTCAACAATGGGTGGGAGGCCTGATGATATGATCGTACAATCGTCTGCATGTGATATGATTTCTATGCCGTCTGGAGGGGGTGGAATGGAGGATAGGAAGAGGGTTAACAGTGCCGGAGATATCACCCCACCCTGGGAGACTCCCTGTTTCACAAATGACTGGCGACCACACAGAATTTCGCGACCCATCATTTCAGGCCTGGCTGGAGGGTCGTTTTGGCGTTGTCCTCAAATAAATGTAAATGTGCGTTTGGCATGGCTGACCGTGTCGAATGCCTTCAATAGGTCCAGTGCCACGAGGACTGTCCAATCACATGGCCTGGGCTGACTGTAGCCATGGTAATGCAAATGATGGCACGCAAAGCTGTTGTTGTTCTATGCAGTCTTCAAAATCCATGTTGATGCTTGGCGAATGGTAATTCTTCTACGAGGCTAGGGAGGAGTAAAGCCTCAAGCGTTTTTGCGACTGGTGAGAGAAGGGAGATCGGTCTGTACGACTTCCCCAAACCCGGGTCCTTTCCAGGCTTCAGTAGCGTAATGACTCCGCCCATTTTCCATGCATCGGGAACTATAAGAGTGTTCAATGACAGGTTAAGGACAGTGGTAAGGTACTCAACTCCAGGTGAATCCAGATTCTTCAACATCAATGTAGAGATTCCGTCGGGGCCCAACGCCTTGGAAGATTTGGCGCCACGGATGACATTCGTAACTTCGCCCACGGTAAATTGTGATGGCTGTTCATCGGCTCGGAGACCACGAATACGGCGAATGGCTCTCCTCCTTGCCCTGTCTCTCTCGGGATGCACAATAAATTGACGGTTGAATAACCTGGCGCATCTCTTCGGATCAGTCACGGTTGTCTCGCCAAAAGTGACTGAGGTGCTGTCGTCCCGCCTACCGGGGTTCGAGAGAGACTTAACAGTGGCCCACAGTTTGCCTGCACCGGTGCCTAAGTTACATTGCTCCAAGTGTTCTAGCCACAAATTCCGCTTATGTTCGTTGACTACCCTGTTTATTTCCAGATTCAGCTCGCTGATTCTGGGGTTAGCGGGGTCCATAGCACGAATCCCATCACGCTCGTCTGCGAGTACCACTGCTTGCGCCGGGAAATTGGGTCGCATTTGCGGTATTCGACCGGCTGGTATAAAGCGAGCGGTTGCAGCGTTAATGATGCCTGAGAATTTCCTCTCGTCAAATTGCACATCCGAGGGGGATGGCAGTTCACTGAAGCGGCGATTGATATACTCTCTGAAGCCAGCCCAATCGGCCTTCTTCTGATTGATAAACGTCCGGCGCTCAGAGGCTATGAAGTCGGGTGGTCGGTTGATGGTGAGAATTATGGGGAGGTGGTCTGACCCCAAAGAGATGATGGGTTGCCGGGATGCGTCACTCAGGAGACTAGGGGATGTAATGGAGATGTTTGGCGTGCTGCTGCATCTTCTCGTAAACCTAGTGGGGGCATCCTCTTTCACCATGCAAAACGTGGAGCCTTCCATCTGCTCTGCCAAAGCTATGCCACGCTGGTCGTTACCTAGGGGAGAATGCCGTGAAGTGTGATGCTCATTAAAGTCCCCTAGAACCAGACGATTATGGCCAGTTAGTAACCCACTTATGTCGGGGTTGTAAGCTTGGCCATTAATTGGGGCACAGGTAACAGCCGGCGGTATGTACATGTTACATAGCTCTATCTCGGCAGTACCGGACCTGACAGCTATCCCCATGCAATCCATGTAGGGGACACTAGCGCCAGCCGCAGGCGGGATGGGTCTATATTGTACGGAATGGTATATCACGAAGGCCAATCCCCCACCTCTATTCCTTGGTTCGCTCAAGGAATGGAGGTGAGGGATTGGCCTTCGTGATACACCATTCCGTGCAATATAGACCCTTCTCGCCTGCGCCTGGATCGCTGCCACCAATATGCTCTTCCGACTCAAAAAATCCACAATTGCATCGATCTTGCCAAGGAGACCGTTGCAGTTTAGTTGCAAAAATGATACACTTCCCGGCACTGGCCTGGCAATATTGGTGCTGGGATGCTGTCGTTGTGTATATTGCCGCACAGGAGAGGTTGGGGGGGTCACATAGTCCGACGACGAGAACGCAGAAGGGGACGAAGACGACGCCTGTGAACCACTGCTGGCTACGTTCGCACAGCACCGTGCAACATCTCCAGTATTACTATACTCTAGTAGTGAAGTGGGCCAAAGCAAGATCGGATATGTAACCACTCCATGCACCGGTTAAACCTCACCGACACCGACCGATGAGGGAGGCGGTTCTGGCTAACCGAACAGAACCAGGGTACGGGGTTCTTTTCAATCCCGGCACAGACCAGAAGCATGCGGAGAAGGCACTCCGGGATGTGCCTCTTCGATGACGAAAAACAACGAACACGTACACTGAGGCGTCAGCCCTTGCCGATGAGGAGTTCCATCGGGTCAATCCGGTGCGTACAACCGGCTGCCATGGGATTGAAAAGAATCTGTGAAAAGTTTCAGCAAATTATTTTAATTTTTAAAGCCTGTAGCGTGATTTTAATAGACAGACGGACGGACATGTCTAGATCATCTGAGATGTTTACGGCGATCAAGAAGGTGTATACTTTATAGGGTTGGAAATGGATATTTCGAAGTGTTGCAAACGGAAAAACAAAATTAATAAACCCTCATCCCTTGGTGTTGGGTATACAAATGTCTACAGTTACGCTTTATTAAACCAATACTGACAACGATGGGTTACACATTTTTATTTTGTTTTTCTTCATTTAATTAAATATTTAAGAAATCTAAGAATATTTGCAACTTTCGATACCTTTTGGATAGCATCTCCAGTATGAACACAAAAATACACAAAATCATTAAAGCCCCATAGACATAAAATAAACCCATTAGCACACTCATAGAAAGATTGGTCGCTTCACCGTGTTGTCGTTGTTTCTTGGGTGTGGTATAAAGAATTAATGTGCGATAGCGTCTCATCAGTCCCGCCTGATGTGTTTCCAGTATAAATGATGCGGCACGTAATCGCAAAAAACTGTGATGTGGCATGAAGAATACTAGCGGTGAAGATAACAATATCTGTGGCAATATCTTCACCCTTTTCGTGGGATTCATTTGATTGTAGTATTGGATGGTAAGCTTTAATAGGCAAATGGCTATCTTTTCTTGGTTATTTTCATCACCAATTCGCTGCAGGGTGCTATGGAGGTTATAAACCCCATCAAAAGGTTTCAAGTTTGCCTTTGGTTGCACATATTTGATAACTTTCGCCAAGGAAGGGAAAGTATAGATCGTATAGTTCTTCTGTACCTCCTGTTCGATGGTTTCCACATCATTGTGGGTAGTGCCATCGTGTAACATTTTAAAAAGTTCCCCATTGTATGCTGATCTCAACACCAAGTTGTACAACACCCAGGAGTTGAATAGAAAACGTGCAAAATTTCCATATGGTATATTATTATGAACTGATATACCATAGAGTATGGAGAGTAGATTGGTTAGTGGTGTTTGATTGCGATCACCTTGTACTAAGTTAATGATCCTGGTCTTCCCAATAAAGCGTAACATATAAATAAAGACCACTGCTATGAATAATGTGCAGCTTAAACATATCCAGATAATGTAGTGAAAAGGTTTCACCAAACGTTCGAATGGTGTCAGTGGTCTACCGTTGGGTATAGCCAAAACATAAGGTATTGTGGCATAGCTTTCACTGGCCAGCATGGCCTCAGATCGGGCTGCAGTATATATGTATGCGAAAATTGTGATGTTGGCTTCGCGTTTAGCAACCTGGAAGAAAAAAATAAAGAAAAAATTGATTAACATAAGTTTTAATCAGCTACGAGCGAGGAATCTTAACATGGTATAGAATAATCTCTATCACTACCCAGCGGCTTGGAACGAAGTTTTTATATGGCTTTCAGAGAATCTTTCCCAGATTCAGGAACCTTGCACTGTATAAAACAAGGTTGGGGAACTGAAACTATGCCTTATATGGTTATAAGATAAGTACATGGTTTGTGGGAAGCGAAAGTTTGAATCAAATCTTTAAACCTAACTATATCAATGGTGATCTGATGGCGATGAAATTTGAGACCAAAAACTCCGATTTCTTACAAACTCATCGGTTTGCCTGTACTAAGAGATCGACTCTAAAAGCAAAATACGGCTGGACTAGGGTTGTCATGCCAACACGCACCACTCATAATGGGAAAATACAAATATAAACAATAATGCTATGCCATGACAGCCGGTTTTATGTACCGAATAGACCAGATGGGTCGCAAGGGCTGCCGACTCGGTGTACAACACATAGCTACAGCAAACAAGTAAAAAGGCGTTAAGTTCGGCCGGCCCGAACTTTGGATACCCACCACCTCGGGTATATATGTAAACCACCTTTCGCCAAAATCTGGTGAAAAATCCATACCTTATGCCCCATAGCAGCTACATTGGATTATGTTACGATTTGGACCAAATACTTATAAGTACAAGTTATTGTTCAATTGTGTATAACAAAATATTGGTCTTTTAAGTAGCTATATCTAAAAATAAGCCGATCGGAACCATATACAACATGGATATCGAAGAGCCTAACATAAGTCACTGTGTCAAATTTCAGTTAAATCGGCCGTTTTTTGGGGCCAAGCCTTTAAATCGAGCTATCGGTCTATATGCAATTCTCGACCGATCTAGACAAAATGGCAGAAATATTTGGAGAGGCTTAACTTTAATCTCTGTCCCAAATTTCCGCGAAATCGGATAATAAATGTGGCTTTTATGGGCCTAAGACCCTAAATCTGAGGATCGGTCTATATGGCAGCTATAACCAAATGTGGGCCGATCTGGGTCAAATTAACAAAGGATGTCGAAGGGACTAACACAACTCACTGTCACAAATTTCAGCGAAATCGGATAATAAAGGTGACTTTGATGGGCCTATGACCCTAAATCTGAGGATCGGTCTATATGGCAGCTATATCCAAATCTGAACCGATCTGAGCCAAATTGTCGAAAGATGTCGAAGGGCCTAACACAACTCACTGTCCCAAATTTCAACAAAATCGGACAATAAATGTGGCTTTTATGGGCCTAAGACCCTAAATCGGCGGATCGGTCTATATGGGGGCTATATCAAGATATAGACCGATATAGCCCATCTTCGAACTTAATCTGCTCATGGACAAAAAAAGAATCTATGCAAAATTTCAGCTCAATATCTCAATTTTTAAAGACTGTAGCGTGATTTCAACAGACAGACGGACGGACATGTCTAGATCGTCTTAGATTTTTACGCTGATCAAGAATATATATACTTTATAGGGTCGGAAATGGATATTTCGATGTGTTGCAAACGGAATGACAAAATGAATATACCATCACCACCCATCCTTCGGTGGTGGGTATAAAAAGATATTGGAATGAATGAATGAACTTTAATCAAATATACTTTTTTTACACTTTTTTTCTAAAGCAAGCTAAAAGTCACAGCTGATAACTTACAGAATAAAGAAAGCAATTACAGAGTCACAAGCCGTTGAAAAAATTTGTCAACACCGACTATATGAAAAATCCGCAATTACTTTTTGGGCAACCAATAGCTGGGCAGGGCCCTCTCCGCTGCGCCTTCTTTTACTTTATATGTCTTATGGGATGAGGCGTCCCCCAAACACTTGGCTCCAAAATTGTTTATTAAATTCATTTTTAAATCTCAAATACCTTTCATTTGAGCCACATTTTACCACGGCCGGTAAGCTTTTACTATTTGGGGTACATTTTGGGAGAAGGGGCGGTGCCCCAAATACATGGTCTCACTTTTGGATATCAGTTTCGTATTATACTCCCAAACACCTTTATTTCAGCTCCATATTGCTACTCTCAAATATCATTTAGTTGAACCCCATATTGCCATTGGCCTCAAAACTGGATACCAAATACGTTTGCTAATCTCAACTACCTTCTATTTAAACCCCTTACTGCAAAAGTCAGCAAATATGTCCGGTTTGGGATATGGGCCCTAAAAACTATCAATATCGAGCTCCACTTTCTTTAAAACCCAAATTGTCATGGTGAGCAAATACATCCTATTTGCGGGTGGGACGTCGGTTAGACAGTTGGTCCCGAATGTTGATATCACATTCATAATCTACTCCCAATTACCTTTAATTTGAGCCCCAAATTTCCATAGTAGAGAAACATGACCGTTTTGGGGGTTGTTTTGAGGGATGGGGCGGCCACTCAGTGACTTGGTGCTGAAAATATATATCAGATTCTTGTTCTACTCTAAAATATCTCTAATTTGAGCCCTATATTGCAGTGGTCAGCATATACGCCCTATTTGGGTAGTTTTATGGGGTTGGGGTGGCCCATAAACACTTTTTCCCGAACATTGATATCAGATTCGAGCTTTACTTCCAAACGTTTTTCATTTGAGCCCCATATTGTTATGGTAGTAAATTTTTCCCCTGCGGGGGGTGTTTAGGAGTAGGGGTGGATCCCCAGAAACTTGGTCCCACATTGGGATATCAAATTTGTAATCTATTCGCAAATGCCATTCATTTGAGCCCCATTTTGCTATTGTCTGTAAATATGTCCGATTTAAGGGGGTTTTGGGGGTTGGGGTGGTCCCCCAAACACTTGGTCCGATAATTGGATAACAGATACGTTTTCTAATCTCAAATACCTTTCATTTGAGACCCATATTGTAGTGATTGGTGTATATGTATATTTGGTAGGTTTTGGGGTGGGGCGCCCCCCTAGGTACCCCATCCAAAATTTTGATACCAAATTTTTATTTTAAGGGTACTATATGAGAGCACACAAAATTTCGCTTAAATCGCACCACCCGTCTCCGAGATCTGGCGTTTCTGAAAATTAGGGTAAGGGGGAGGGTCCGCTCCCCCTTCAGATATAAAAAAGCAGTACCCTATTTTCACCACGGGATCATTATGCACCATCAGTGAAAATTTCAAGAAAATCTGTTCAGCCGTTTTTGAGTCTATAAGGAACACACAAACAAACAAACAAACTGACAAACAAACACAAATTGATTTTTATTGGGTTGCCCAAAAAGTAATTGCGGATTTTTCATATAGTCGGCGTTGACAAATTTTTTCACAGCTTGTGATTCTGTAATTGCATTCTTTCTACTATCAGTTGTCAGCTTTTACTTTTAGTTTGCTTTAGAAAAAAAGTGTAAAAAAAGTATATTTGATTAAAGTTCATTCTAAGTTTTATTAAATATGCATTTACTTTCTTTTAAAAAATCCGCAATTACTTTTTGGGCAACCCAATATATCCAAAACTGATCCGATATAGCCCAGTCTTGCAATCTTCTACGGCTAACATCAATAAAAAGCATCTGTGCAAACTTTCAAGCGGCTAGCTTTACGCGTTCGCCAGCTGTCGTGATATCGACGGACGGACGGCGGACATGGCTAGATCGACTAAAAATGTCAAGGCGATCCAGAATATTTAAAACTTATGGGGTTTAGATCAATATTTCAAAGTGTTACAAACGAATGCCCCCATCCTATGGTGGTTATAAAAAATGAAAGATAGGCCTTTCCCAAAACTGAAAAAAAAAATTGCTTTTTTATTCGCTCGGACAGTCTGGTTATATCTATGACGAAATGTAAATCAAAATTTCAATCCGTCCTTTATCATACAGTGTGTTACCTTGTTTTGGAGGTTATTCTCAAGTTTCACTTACCATTCCCATGGCTCCAGTTACAGTACCATTGTCATAGACTGTTCCTAGTTTCCGTTGTTTTGGGGTTTTAGTTTCTATAGTGAAATTCATTCGTTCTGCCATCAGGGTTATTAAAGAACCCTCCAAGCCTCGCAAAGCCAATAGTTTGCCAGTACTCTCATCACGATCCACAAAGATGTAAGGAGGATAATTCCAGGTTACTATTGTCAGGGGACAGCCATGCAGGTTCATCACTTTGCTGGGATAGAAAGTTTTAATTGTGCTAAAATTTCCTCCATTTTCAATGCCTCGAAATGAGATGTACATTTCGGGTTCAAAGGAATGACATTTATGGGCTCGAAAGGGAAAATAGGTATAAAGATATGCATGTTTGCCAATCATTAGCAGTATATTGACATTGGTAACATACAATTCGAACAGACGCTTGAAAAGTTGTTCAAAGCTGGCCATGCAGTCGCACTCATTGCCGGTATAGACTAAAAGAAAAAAACCGTTACGCTGATAATTGCGATTTTTATCCAGCAGGTTCTTTTCGAAATTTCTGTAACGGAGAAAATAATTACAAATAGGGGAACCTTTAGAACAAATTCAAAATTTACTTATAAGCTTCCGGGCTATCTATAAACCATATGGACTTCTCTCTATTGGTGTAGTATTTGTAATACAGTTCACCCAAACCTTCTTTGTTCATGTAACGCTGTGATTCCACAATGGGATATGTTTCACCTTCCACCAAATACCTAATAATTCCATGGGGATTCATTGTCCTCCTAAGAATTTCATCCATCAAATCATTTTGAATTTGTCGACTGGCCAGGCTATTGGAAAAGTGGCCCATTGTTATGGGAGAGATGGTATAGATAGCAAAATCATGCCTCACTATCCACACTACGGCCAAAATTAAGGGTAAATTGGGTCTGGTCCCATTGGTATCAGCTATCAAGTCCATTAATTTACTTATGACGAATTGCTGGTTCAGCAATGACTTTGTTTTTGTATATTTAAAATTTAAATTTTTTTTGTGTTTGTGTAAACTCTCTGTTAACAATGGCTACCATATAATGACTGATTTCAATATATTGAACCGGGTTACTTTTTGTGTGTTTTAGCGAAATTAATGGTAAACAATTTCTCCTAATGGTCATTGAGAAATTTATTAAATAACTACATTTGAACTATACCAAGAGTGTAAAGCTGCAAAAAACACAATTAAAAATTTTTTAATTAAATTTTGTCGTGCCGAATATGATACAAGGTGAATGTTGAATAGATTGTATCTCTGAAAATCCGTGTATTTATCCTTTGATTATTATTTAAGGAACAGAGGTTAAACTCTTTGCTCTGTGATTAAATGCTTCCAGATTTGAAATTAAAACCAGTAAGGAAAGATAAAAGTCGGACGGAGAGGACTACATAATACCCTACACCACTGCGTCTACCTACTAATTTTGTGTGATTATGAGAGTATATCAAATGGAGGGTATATATGGAACATATAAATAAATCTTCTAATATATAACAAGTAAAAAGGCGTTAAGTTCGGCCGGGCCGAACTTTGGATACCCACCACCTCGTATACATATGTAAACCACCTTTCATCAAAATCCGGTGAAAACTGCATACGTTATGTCCCACAGCAGTTATATCGAAATATGATTTAATTTGGACCAAATACTAATAAGTATAAGTCATTGTTCAATTGTGTATAACAAAATATTGGTCTATATCTAAAAATAAACCGATCTGAACCATAAACGACACGGATGTCGAAAAACCTAATATAAATCACTGTGTCAAATTTCAGTGAAATCGGATTATAAATGCGCCTTTTATGGGGCCAAGACTTTAAATTGAGATATCGGCCAACATGGCAGCTATATCCAAAACTGGACCGATTTTGGTCAAGTTGCAGAAGAATGGCGAAGAGCCTAACGCAACAGCGATTTCGGACAATAAATGCGACTTTTATGGCCCTAAAACCTAAAACCGAGAGATCGTCCTATATGGCAGCTATATCCAAATCTGAACCAATCAGGGCCAAATTGAAGAATGAAGTCGAAGGATCTAAGACAACTCACTTTCTAAAATTTCAGCGATGTTGGACAATAAATGCGCCTTTTATGGCCCTAAAACCTAAAACCAAGAGATCGGTCTATATGGCAGCTATATGCAAATCTGAACCGATCTAGGCCAAATTGAGGAAGGATGCTGAAGGGCCTCACACAACTCACTGTCCCAAATTTCAGCAAAATCGGATAATTAATGTGGCTTTTATAGGCTTGAGACCCTAAATCGGAGGATCGGTCTATATGGCAGCTATATCCAAACCTGGACCGATCTGAGGCAAATTGACGAAGAATGCCAAAGGGCCTAATACAACTCACTGTCGCAAATTTTAGCAAAATCGGATAATTAATGTGGCTTTTATGGGCCTAAGACCCTAAATCGGCGGATCGCTCTATATGGCAGCTATATCCATATCTGGACCGATCTGAGCCAAATTGACGAAGGATGTCGAAGGGTCCAAGACAACTCACTGTCTCAAATTTCAGCGATATCGGACAATAAATGCCCCTTTTAGCCTCAAAACCTAAAACCGAGAGTTCGGTCTATATAGCAGCAATATCCAAATCTTGACCGATCTATGCCAAATTGACGAAGGATGTTGAAGGGCCTAACACAACTCATTGTCCCAAATTTCAGCGATATCGGACAATAAATGCGCCTTTTATGGCCTCAAAACCTAAAACCGAGAGATCGGTCTATATGGCAGCTTTATCCAAATCTGGACCGATCTGAGGCAAATTGACGAAGAATGCCAAAGGGCCTAATACAACTCACTGTCGCAAATTTTAGCAAAATCGGATAATTAATGTGGCTTTTACGGGCCTAAGACCCTAAATCGGAGGATCGGTCTATATTGCAGCTATATCCAAATCTGGACCGATCTGAGGCAAATTGACGAAGAATGCCAAAGGGCCTAAGACAACTCACTGTCGCAAATTTTAGCAAAATCGGATAATTAATGTGGCTTTTACGGGCCTAAGACCCTAAATCGGAGGATCGCTCTATATTGCAACTGTATCCAAATCTGGACCGATCTGAGCCAAATTCAAGAAGGATGTCGAAGGGCCTAAGACAACTCACTGTCCCAAATTTCTGCAAAATCGAATAATAAATGTGGCTTTTATGGGCCTAAGACCCTAAATCGGAGAATTGGTCTATATGGCAGCTATATCCAAATCTGGACCGATCTGGGCCAAATTAACGAAGGATGTCGAAGGGCCTAACACAAGTCACTGTGACAAATTTCAGCAAAATCGGATAATAAATGTGGCTGTTATGGGCCTAAGACCCTAAATCAGAGGATCGGTCTATATAGCAGCGATATCCAAATCTGGACCGATCTGAGCCAAATTGAAGAAGGATGTCGAAGGGCCTAACGCAACTCACTGTCCCAAATTTCAGCAAAATCGGATAATAAATGTGGCTTTTATGGGCCTAAGACCCTAAATCGGCGGATCGGTCTATAAGAGGGCTATATCAAGATATAGTCCGATATAGCCCATCTTCGAACTTAACCTGCTTATGGACAAAAAAAGAATCTGTGCAAAGTTTCAGCTCAATATCTCTATTTTTGAAGACTATAGCGTGATTTCAACAGACAGACGGAGAGACGGAGGGACATGTCTAGATCGTCTTAGATTTTTACGCTGATCAAGAATATATATACTTTATAGGGTCGAAATGGATATTTCGATGTGTTGCAAACGGAATGACAGCAGGAATATACCCCCATCCTTCGGTGGTGGGTATAAAAACAAAAATTTGGTATTCAAAGGTATCCAAATTTCGGCTGGGGGACCTAGGGGGGCCGCCTCACCCTCAAAACCCACCAAATATATATATATATATATAGACCCATCACGACAATATGGGACTCAAATCAAAGGTATGTAAAGGTAGAAAATCTATCCGCTATCCAATTTTAGGACCAAGTGTTAGGCCCCAAAAAACCTCTAAATCGGACATATCTATCGACCATCACAATATGGCCCTCAAATAAAAGGTATTTGGGAGTAGAATACGGATCTGATATCCAAATGAGGGACCAAGTTTTTTGGGTGCCAACCTTCCACCAAAACACCCCACGAAGTGGACAAATTTACCGACCACAGCAATATGGGGTTCAAATAAAAGGTTTTTCGGAATAGAGCACGAATCTGACATCAACATTCGGGAAAACTGTCTATGGGGACACTCACCCCCATTACAACCCCCAAATAGGTCGTGATTGCTGACCATTGCAATATGGGGCTCAAATAAAAGGAATTTTAGAGTAGAACACGGGCCAGGGCCAAGTCACTCAGTGGCTACCCCATCCCCTAAAACACCTTCCCCCCAAAGTTGTCTTGTTTGTCGACTATGGAGCTCAAATGAAAAATATTTAAGAGTAGAGCAGAGTTTTTATGACGAAACCCCCCGGACATATCTGCTTATCTGGGATTACAGAACGAATTTGATATCCAATTTTGGTGCCAACTATTTGGGAGACCACCCCACCCCCTAAAAAACCCCTAAATCGAACATACATTTTTGCCGAACATACTGCAATTTGGGGCTCAAATGAACGGTATTTACGAGTAGAGCACGAAATTGATACCTACATTTGGGACCACAACAAAAACAAAAACCCACAATCTAGTCATCTGGTTTTATGGTTTTAAAATCATAACAGAAACCTTAGTGCATGAGCTTTTCTAAATGGGATAAGATATTCGCTTTTTAGGGGCTGAAGAAGTCAAATGGGAAAGTTGGTTCGGATTTGGCTCATTTGCATTTCCAACTGATCCATTTCAATTAAAAGTATTCGGTATACATTTGAAGATGCTGGCTGTACTCGGTAAAAAGATCATGATAAAAAGATAAAGCATTACTGATGGGACCTTGAGCAAGGGGCACACCCCCTTTCTTCATTTGAATTCTGAGGCTTCTCTGCTAGCAGAAACGTGCCACACCAATTTGGTGTCTTTAAGGTATTTATGTTTCACAACACGACTAGCATTACAATCGTGCCATACATGATCCAAAATCGGTCCATATCCTGATATAGCCCTCGTACAAACTGATCTCCAGGTTCTATATCTTCTTTTTTATGAATGAACAAAAATAGTTTACATTTTTATACCCACCACCGAAAGATGGGGGTGTATTCATTTTGTCATTCCATTTGCAACACATCGAAATATCCATTTCCGACCCTATAAAGTTTATATATTCTTGATCAGCGTAAAAATCTAAGACGATCTAGACATGTCCGTCCGTCTGTCTGTTGAAATCACGCTACAGTCTTCAAAAATAGAGATATTGAGCTGAAATTTAGCATGGAGTGTTTTTTTGTCCATAAGCAGGTTAAGTTCGCAGATGAGCTATATCGGACTATATCTTGATATAGCTCCTATATAGACCGATCCGCCGATTTAGGGTCTTTGGCCCATAAAAGCCACATTTATTATCCGATTTTGCTGAAATTTGGGACAGTGAGTTGTGTTAGGCCCTTCGACATCCTTCGTCAATTTGGCTCAGCTCGGTTCAAATTTGGATATAGCTGCCATATAGACCGATCCTCAGATTTAGGGTCTTAGACCCATAAAAGCCACATTTATTATCCGATTTTGCTGAAATTTTGGACAGTGAGTTGTGTTAGGCCCATCGACATCCTTCGTCAATTTCGCCCAGATCGGTCCAGATTTGCATATAGCTGCCATTTACACCGATCCTCCGATTAAGGGTCTTAGACCCATAAAAGCCGAAATTTAAGGCAGTGAGTTGTGTTAGGCCCCTCGACATCCTTTGTGAAATTGGTCCAGATCGGTCCAGATTTGGATATAGCTGCCATATAGTCCGAACCTCCGATTAAGGGTCGTAGGCTCATAAAAGCCACATTTATTATTCGATTTTGCTGAAATTTGGGACAGTGAGTTATGTTAGGCTCCTCGACATACTTCGTCTATTTGGCCCAGATCGGTCCAGATTTGGATATAGCTGCAATATGGACCGACGTCGCGATTTACAGTTTTTTGCCCATAAAAGACGCATTTATTATCCGATGTCGCCGAAAATTGGGACATTGAGTTAGATTAAACTCCTTGACATAGTTCTGCATTATGACACAGATCGGTCAATATTTGGATATAGCTGCCATATAGACCGATCTCTCGGTTTAAGGTTTTGGGGCCAGAAAAAGCGCATTTATTGTCCGATGTCGCCGCAATTTGGGACAGTGAGTTGTGATGGGCCCTTCGACATCCTTTTTCTATTTCACTCAGATCGATCAAGATTTGGATATAGCTGCCATATAGACCGATATCTCGATTTAAAGTCTTGGCCCCAAAAAAGACGCATTTATAGTCCGATTTAACGGAAATTTGACACATTGACTTATGTTAGGCTTTTCGACATCCATGTTGTATATGGTTCAGGTCGGTTTATTTTTAGATATAGCTACTAAAAAGACCAATATTTTGTTATACATAATTGAACAATGACTTGTACTTATTAGTATTTGGTCCAAATCGGATCATATTTCGTTATAACTGCTATGGGACATAAGGTATGCAATTTTCACCAGATTTTGATGAAAGGTGGTTTACGTACATACCCGAGGTGGTGGGTATCCAAAGTTTGGCCCGGCCGAACTTTACGCCTTTTTAATTGTTTACTTTGATTTTCTTTATTTAATTAAATATTTAAAAAATCTAATAATATTTGCAACTTTCGATACCTTTCGGATAGCATTTCCAGTATGAACACAAAACTACACAAAATCATTAAAGCTCCATAGATATAAAATAAGCCCATTAGCACACTCATCGAGAGATTTGCTGCATCACCGTGTTGTCGTTGTTTCTTAGATGCGGCATAAACTATCAATGTGCGATAGCGTTTCATCAGTCCCGACTGACGTGTTTTCAATACAAATGATGCGGCACGTAATCGCAAAAAGCTGTGACGTGGCATGAAGAATATTAGCGGTGAAGTTAACAATATCTGTGGCAATATCCTCACCCTTTTCGTGGGATTCATTTGATTGTAGTATTGAATGGTAAGTTTTAATAGGCAAACCGCTATCTTTTCTTGGTTATTTTCATCACCAATTCGCTGCATGGTGCTCTCGAGGCTATAATTCCCTTGAAAAGGTTTCAAGTTTGCCTTGGGGTGTATTTGTTTAATGATTTCCGCCAAGGAAGCAAAAGTGTAGATCGTATAGTTTTTCTGCACCACCTGTTCGATGGTTTTAATATCATTGTGAGTAGTGCCATCGTGTAACATTTTAAAAAGTTCTCCATTGTAAGCTGATCTCAACACCAAGTTGTACAACACCCAGGAGTTGAATAGAAAACGTGCAAAATTTCCATAAGGTATATTATTATGTATTGATATTCCATAGAGTATGGACAGTAGATAGGTTAGTGGCGTTTGATTGCGATCACCTTGTACCAAGTTTATGATCCTGGTCTTCCCAATAAAGCGTAGCATGTAAATAAACACCACTGCTATGAATAAGGTGGAGCTGTAACATATCCAGATAATGTAGTGAAAAGGTTTCACCAAACGCTCGAATGGTGTGAGTGGTCTACCTTTGGCTATAGCCAGAACATAAGGTATTGTGGTATAGCTTTCACTGGCCAACATGGCCTCAGATTGAGCTGCAGTATATACGTATGAAAAAATTGTGATGTTGGCTTCGCGATTAGCAACCTGGAAGAAAACAAAACGGGTTAACATAAGCTTTGATGGTAGAGAAATTATACCATAATAAATATTTCTCATATGTCTGGCTACTGAGGTCAAAGAGAGGTACGAGCGAGGAAGCTTAAAATGGTATAAATTAATCAGCATCACTCAGCGTCCCCTTGGAGCGAATTCCTTGTAACGCTTTCAGAGGATATTGCTCTGACTCAGAAAGCTTACGTGATTTGAAATAAGATCACTGAGTTAGAGAACAGAAACTATGCCATCTTTTCTGCTAAGATAAGAACATTTATTGTGGAAAGGGACAGATTAAAAACAAGTAAAAGCGTACTAATTTCGGCCGGGCCGAATCGCATTTGTCGAGCTCTTTTCCCGATATCTCTTTTTAGGTAAACAAAGGATAAAAGAAAAGAATTGCTATAATATTGGAGCTATGTCAAGTTAAGGTCCGGTCTGAACTGAATGTTGGAGACCATTGTAGAAGTCATTGTGTAAAATTTCAGCCAATTCGTGTAAGAATTGTGCCCTTTAGAGTCTCAAGAAGTAATATAGAGAGATCGGTTTATATGGGAGCTATACCAGGCTATGGACAGATTCGAACCATATTTGACACGTATATTAAAGGTCATGGGAGAAGCCGTTGTGCTAAATTTCGGCCAAATCGGATAAAAATTACGCCCTCCGGAGGTTCAAGAAGTCCTGATCCCAGATCGATTTATATGGCTGCTATATTAGGTTATGGACCGAGTTCAACCATACTCAGCACAGTTGTTGGAAGTCATAATAAGACCCATTAAATTTTGGATGTTAGATCTACTTTAATCTCTTGGATTTAGTAGTGGATTGGAGTAGCCAAACTCTTTGCCCTGAATATGGACATCAGATTCATACTCCACTCACAAAAACCACATTGGTGCTACATATTGCTATAGTCAGTATATACAATATGTGTGGTTTAGGGGGAGTTTATGGGGTGAGGCGTCCCTTAAACACTTGGCCTGAAACAGATACAGATTTGAGCCCCTTTTTGCCATAATCCACAAATATGTCCAGTTTGATGGGTTTGCAGGGTTGGTCGGCCACCCACGTACTTAGCCCTGAAAAATATCAGCATAGTGCTCTACTCTCAAATTACTGTTATTTAAAACCCAAATTGCCATTGGTTTAGGGGGAGTTTATGGGGTGGCACGACCCGCAAACATTTAGCCTCAAAAATGGATATCAAATTTGTTTTCTACTATCAAATATCTATTATTTATTGCCATAGTAGGCAATTATGACGGGCTTAGAAGCGGACCCTGAAGTAATATCAGTATCGTGCTAGAGCAAAATTTTGTTTGAGCCCCATAATGTCAAGCATTTTGAAGGTGACTATCAAGATATTTAGAGCTACGGATCGTGCTCAGATTCACACTAATTATTTTTTTTTGTATTGGTTATCTACATTCAAAATAATATTTCCAAGCGACCGCTTGGGTTGCCACATTCTTAAAGATCCGCAGGCCCTCCTTTGTCCTTATTTGAGGATTAACATTGTACACTTCTACCAAAAGCGTTTTTATTCTGTCCTATTCTATCCTGATCGGCCTTCATATATTATTTTTAATTCCTTTTTATGGGGTAGGATAGGGGGAGGGGTATTGCCCTCTGACACATCCTTTCATTTGACTACAATATATTCTCGGTCATCCTACATGAAAGTTTTTCCTTGTATTTATTGGAAGGAGAGGGTCGGTCCCCCCATCGCTAAGAACCAAAGGACAATATATTTGAGTCTTTTATTGTCACGATCTATCTGTCCTGCGGAACTGTAGGATGTGATCCAGATACTTAGATTTGAAATATACTGTCATAGACTTTTCTTTTAATTGACAAATTATCCCGATCGAACTACACGTCCTATTGAAGGGTATTTAGTGATTGGTCGGTCAGTCGTAGTCAACACCCAAAGACGTTTCATTCGATACCCATTTTGTGACGTGGGATATTTATGCTCGATTTGGGGTTTTTGGGTTTGGGAAGGCCCTGTAGACACGGGGCCAAATAAGCTGTCAAATATCTTTCGTTTGATATTAATTTTGTCCCAATCGGTAAATTCGTCCTGCTGGGGGTTTTGGGGGGTGGGAAGGGCCCTCAGGCACCAAAAAATAAATTATTGTTGCAGATTTGGATTCTACTTTTAAATACCTTTCATTTGATACCCATATTGAGCAAAGCAGTTAAAGTGTCCTGTTGGGTGGTGTTTTTGGGGGTGGGGCGACACAGAGGATGACTTTTAATGACAAGTTCGTACTCTGCTCTTAAATATCTTTCATTTGATACTCATATTGACCAAAGCGCTGAAAGTGTCCTCTTGGGGCTTTTTTGGGGGGTGAGGGCCCCCACGAAAATTAAGGGTGAGATTTTTATACCAAATTCGAACTCTACTCTTAAATACCTTTCATTTGATACTTATATTGTCCCAATCGGTGCACATGTCCGTTCGGGTGGGTTTTGGGATGGGGCGTCCCCCAAGGTTATTTGACCCCATGCCATGCCGCGCCGATCTTTGGATACCCATTATCATGGATAATTTAACCATCCTCTTTTATAACAACTCCACTACCATATACATAATTATATGCTAATGGAAGCTGGTGTGTATCATATTTCCTTCAGGTTCCAATAACTTTATACAAGTCACAGTTTCAGCGAAATCGGGCAACAAATGCGCTTTCTATGGGATTAACTCCCTAAATTGGAAGATCGGTCTATGTGGCAGCTATACCTAAATAAAGTCTGATCTGGACCATATTTATGTGTGATGACGGAAGGCTTTAAGCAACTCACTGTTTCAAGTTTCAGCGAAATTGGGTTATTATTGCAACTTAATAGGCTCAAGACCCTTAATCGGCAGATCGCACTATACGGCAGCTATATTTGAATACAGACCGATCTGAGCCATATTTGAATCAGATGTCAGGAGGCTTAAAGCCACTCACTGTTTCCAATTTCATCGAAATCGGATAATAAGGGCTTAAGACCCTAAACCGGTATATCGGTCTTTATGACAGCTATATGTAAATATGGTGCGATATGAGTCATATTAGGTTTGAATAACGGGGACCCTAGTACAACTTCCTGTTTAAAAATTCTGAGAAATGGGGAAAAAGGCGGATTTTGCATTAAAGACCCTAAATCTCCAAATCGGTCCAAATGACAGCTATATCTATAGATAGTCCGATTTGGCCAACAAAGAATAATGAATAAGGACGGAGGAGAAGGAGAAGGAGGAGGAGCTATATCAAGTTATAGTCCGATTCGGGGCTCAAGAAGCAAAATCGGAAGATCGGATTATACGGGAGCTATAGATCGATTCAGACCATATAGCACACGTATGTTGTTGAAGCCGTTTTTCAAAATTTGTGCCAAATCGGATGAGAATTGCCCTCTATAGAGGCTAAAGAAGTCAGGATCCCAGATCAGTTTATATGGCAGCTATATTAGGTTATGTACCTATTTGCGCCATACTCATCACAGTTTTTGGAAGTCATATCAAAATACCTCAAGCTAAATTTTAGCTACGTCGGATGAGAATTGCGCCCTCTTGCGGCTCAATAAGTTAAGATCCAAGATCGGTTTATATGGCACCTATACCAGGTTATGGATCGATTTGGACCATACTTCGCACAGTTGTTGGAAGTGATATCAAAACACTACGTGCAAAATTTTAGACAACTCGGACGAGAATTGCGCCCTCTAGAGGCTCTAGGAGGTCAAGACCATAGATCAGTTTATATGGGAGCTATATCAGGTTATTAACCGATTTGAACCATACTTGGCACAGTTATTGGAAGTGATATCAAAACACTACGGACTAAATTTCAGTCAATTCGAGAGAATTGCGGCCTCTAGAGACTCCAGAAGTCAAGACCCAAGATCGGTTTATATGGGAGCTATTTCAAAACATGAACCGATTTGGCCTGTTTACAATTCCAACTGACCTACACTAATAAGAAGTATTTGTGCACAATTTCAAGCGACTAGCTTTACTCCTTCAAAAGTTAGCGTGCTTCCGACAGATGGACGGACGGACGGACGGACGTGGCTAGTTCGACTTAAATTGACATGACTATCAAGAATATATATACTATGGGGTCCAGACGCATATTTGGACGAACTTTGGATATATTTATCAAACAGAATGACGAAATTAGTATATTCCCATCCTATGGTGGAGGGTATACAAATTTAGTTGAAGGGCATGATTCCAGCAAAAATTAAAGCTTTTAGGAACCGAACAGGGATAATCGAGAGATCGGTTTATGTGGAAGCTATACCAAGTTATAGACTGATTTGGACCGTTCTTACTAATGTTGTTAGAGGTTGTAACAGAATATCGCATGGAAAATTTCTGCCAAATCGGGCAAGGGGCCTCAATAAATCAAATCCGGAGATCGGTTTATATGGGAGCTCTATCCGGTTATAGACCGATTCTGGTTGGACAGAACCAGAAAAAATTAAAGATTCTTGGAACCGAACAAGGATAATCGAGAGACCGGTTTATATGGGAGCTATACCAAGTTATAGACTGTTTGATTTCAGCTGTTCTTGCTACTGTTGTTGGAGTTTGT
This sequence comes from Stomoxys calcitrans, assembly GCF_963082655.1. NCBI lineage: Eukaryota > Metazoa > Arthropoda > Insecta > Diptera > Muscidae > Stomoxys > Stomoxys calcitrans. The sequence goes on along the minus strand of NC_081555.1, from coordinate 147,638,288 downwards.
AACAGAACATCGCACGGAAAAGAATTGCGGCTTCCAGGAGCTCAAGAAGTGAAATGGGGAGATCGGTTTATAAGGGAGCTGTATCAGATTATAGACCGATTCGAACCGTACTTGGTCCAGTTGTTGGAAGTCATAACAGAACACTGTGTACCTAATTTCAGCCAAATTGGACAAAAATTGCGGCTTCCAGCCAAATCGGACAAAAATCGGGAGATCGGTTTATATGGGAGCTGTATCAGATTATACACCGATTCGGACCGTACTTGGTTCAGTTATTGGAAGTCATAACAGAACACCGCCTGCAAATATTCAGAAAATTCGGACAAGAATTGCGGCTTCCTGGGGCTCAAGAAGTCAAATAGGGAGATCGGTTTATATGGGAGCTATATCAGGTTGTAGACTGATTAGAGCCATACTTGGCTCAGTTGTTGAAAGTCACAACAGAACACTATGAGTAAACTTTCAGCCAAATCAGACAAAAATTGCTGCATCCAGGGCTCAAGAAGTCAAATCGGGAGATTGGTTTATTTGGGAGATGTATCAGGTTATAGACCGATTCAGGCCGCATTTGTCTTAGTTGTTGGAAGTCATAATAGAACACTATGAGCAAAATTTCAGCCAAATCGGACAAAAATTGCGGTTATCAGGGGTTAAAGAAGTCAAATTAGGAGATCGGTTCATATGGGAGCTATATCCAAAACTGAACCGATATGGCCCATTTGCTATCCCCAATGACCCACATCGATTTTAAGTGTCTGTGCAAAATTTCAAGAGACTAGCTTTACGAGTTCGACTTCTATCGTAATTTCGACAAAGGGTGGGTGGGACAGGTGGACGGACGAACGGACGGACATGACTAGATCGAATCAGAATGTCGAGATGATTCAGAATATACATTCTTTATGGGGTCGTAGATCAATATTTCGAGGTTTTACAATCGGAATGACTAGGTTAGCATACCCCTCATCCTATGGTGGTGGGTATAGTTACAGTACGACCTTTATCATACAATATTTTTAGTTGTTTTGTAGCTTATTCTCGAATTTCTCTTACCATTCCCAGTGCTCCAGTTACAGTGCCATTTTCAAACACTTCTCCTATATTCAGCTGTTTAGGTGTTTTAATTTCTATAGTAAAATTCATTCGTTCTGCCATCAGGGTTATTAAAGAACCCTCCAAGCCTCGCAAAGCCAATAATTTCCCAGTACTCTCATCACGATCCACAAAGATGTACGGAGGGAAATTCCAAGTAACTATAGTCAGAGGACAGCCATGCATGTTAATCACTTTGCTGGGATAGAAAGATTTAGCTGTGCTAAAATTTCCGTTATTTTCAATGCCTCGAAATGAGATGTACATTTCGGGTTCAAAAGAATGACATTTATGGGCTCGAAATGGAAAATAGGTATAGAGATATGCATGTTTGCCAATCATTAGCAGTATATTGACATTGGTAACATACAATTCGAACAGACGCTTGAAAAGTTGTTTAAAGCTGGTCATGCAATCGCATTCATGGCCGGTATAGACTAAAAGGAAAAACCCATTACGTTGATAATTGCGATTTTTATCCAGGAGGTTTTTTTCAAAATTTCTATAAAAAAAAAAAAAAAAATAAAAATTTGATAACTTAAGTTTTTGGAAATTTTTAGTAAATTTACATATAGGCTTTTGGGCTATCTATAAACCATATGGACTTCTCTCTTTTGGCGTAGTATTTGTAATATAGTTCACCCAAACCTTCTTTGTTCATGTAACGCTGTGATTCCAGTATGGGATATGTTTCACCTTCCACCAAATACCGAATAATTCCATGGGGATTCATTGTCCTCCTAAGAATTTCATCCATCAAATCATTTTGAATTTGTCGACTGGCCAGGCTAGTGGAAAAGTGGCCCATGGTTATGGGAGAGATGGTATAGACAGCAAAATCGTGCCTTACAATCCACACTACGGCCAAAATCAAGGGTAAATTGTATCCGGTCCCATTGGTATTAGCTATCAAGTCCATTAATTTACTCATGACTTATTGCTGGCTAAGGATTTACACTGGTTTTTAAATTTTTCAAAAAAAAAAAAAAAAAAAATTAGCTTAACTTCTCTGTTAACAATGGCTGCCATATAATGACTGGTTCCAAAGTATTGAACTGGATTACTTTTTGTGTGTTTTTAACGAAATAAATCGCAAACAATTTCTGCTAATGGTCACTGAGATAACATTCATTAAATAACTATATTTAATATACACCGATGGTGCAAAAAACGCGAACACCACCATTGTGTGTGGGGCACCAGGGTGTTTAAGGTGCAAAAAAAAAAAAATTATTTGAGATTTTGTCATGCCATGCTGAATGTTGAACAGATTGTATCTCCATCCATGCATTTATACTTCGAATATTAGCTAAGGAACAGCGTTTAATCTCTTTGCTTAATGTTTCATGTTTAAAATGAAAACCATTAGTGACAAGAAAGACAAAAGTCGGACGGAGCCGACTATATATTGGATTGCCCAAAAAGTAATTGCGGATTTTTCATATAGTCGGCGTTGACAAATTTTTTCACAGCTTGTGACTCTGTAATTGCATTCTTTCTTCTGTCAGTTATCAGCTGTTAATTTTAGCTTGCTTTAGAAAAAAGTGTAAAAAAAGTATATTCGATTACAGTTCATTCTAAGTTTTATTAAAAATGCATTTACTTTCTTTTAAAAAATCCGCAATTACTTTTTGGGCAACCCAATAATATACTACACAGAATCAGGATATCAAATTCTTTATTTGATATCCAAATGACCTTTATTTGAGCTCCATATTGCGATGGTCAGTAAAAAGTTGCTGTTTGTGGGGTATTATGGGAAAGGGGTAGACCCCCAGAAAATTGGTCCCGAAAATGGGTATCAATTCTTGCTCTACCCCCCAATACCTTTCATTTAAGCTGCACATTGACATGGTTAGTAAATATGCCCTATTTACGGGTGTTTTGGGGACTAGGGTGGTCTCCCAAACACTAAGCCCGGAAAATATATCAGCAACGTGCTCTATTCTCATACATCTATATATGATTTATTTGAACCCCATATTGCCATTGGCCTCAAAATTGGATATTAAATTAGTTTTCAAATCTCATTTAAATATGTCCGTTTTGGGGTATTGGCCCTAACAACTATGAATATTAAGTTCTACTGCCTTTAAGATCCAAATTGTCTTGCTGAGGAAATACGTCCTATTTGGGGGTTGTTATGGTGGTGGAACGTCCGCTAGACAGTTGGCCCCTAATGTTGATATCAGATACGTGGTCTACTCCCGCATACTTGTAACTTGAGACCCATATTTCCATAGTAGGCAAACATGATCGGCTTGGGGGGTGTTTTGGGGGAAAATATATATCGGATTCGTGTTCCACTTTAAAAACTCTCTTATTTGAGCCAAATATTGCAATAGTCAGAAAATACTTACTATTTGGGTGGTGTTGTGGGGGTGGGGTGTCCCCATAGACACTTTTCCCGAATATTGATATCAAATTCGTGCTATACTCCCAGAGACCTTTAATTTGAGCCCCATATTGCTATGGTCGTAAATTTGTGCCCTTTGGGGGAGGTTTTTGGGGAGTGGCGGCCCCCCAAACATTTGGTGCCATATTTGGATATCAGATTCGAATTCTACACTCCAATACCTTTCATTTAAACCCCATATTACCGTGGTCAGTTTATAAGTCCTGTTTGGGGGGTGTTTTGGGGAAGGGGTGGACCCCCCAGAAACGAGGTCCCACATTGGGATATCAGATTCGTATTCTACTCGCAAATACCTTTCATTTGAGTCCCATATTGCCATGGTCGGTAAATGTGTCCGATTTAGGGGTGTTTTGGGGTTTGGGTGGTGTTGTGGGGGTGGGGTGGCCCCATAAACACTTTTCCCGAATATTGAGATCAGATTTGTGCTTTACTCCAAAAGACCTTTCATTTGAGCCCCATGTGGTTATGGTCGTAAATGGGGCCCCTTTTGGGGGAGGATTTTGGGGAGAGGCGGCCCCCCAAACACTTGGTCCCATATTTGGATATCATATTCGAATTCTACACTAAAATACCTTTTATTTAAGCCCCATATTCCCATGGTCAGTAAATAAGTCCTGTGGGGGGGGGGGGGGGGTTGTTTTGGGGAAGGGTCCCACATTTGGATATCATATTCGTATTCTACTCGCAAATACCTTTCATTTGAGTCCCATATTGCCATGGTCGGTAAATATGTCCGATTTAGGGGGTGTTGTGGAGCTTGGGGTGGTCCCCCTAGCACTTGGTCCGACAATTGGATATCTGATACGTTTTCTCATCCTAAATACCTTTCATTTGAGTCCCATATTGTCGTAATTGGTCTAAATATATGTTTGGTGGGTTTTTGGGTGGGGCAGCCCTCCTAGGTGCCCATCCGAAATTTGGATACCAAATTTTTATTTTTAGGGTACTATATGAGAGCACACAAAATTTCGCTTAAATCGCACCACCCATCTCCGAGATCTGGCGTTTTGGAAAATTAGGGTAAGGGGGAGGGTCCGCCTCCCCTTCAGATATCAAAAAATGTAGTAACCTATTTTCACCACGGGGTCATAATGCACCATCTGTGAAAATTTCAAGAAAATCGGTTCAGCCGTTTCTGAGTCTATAAGGAACACACAAACATACAAACAAACAAGTAAAAGCGTGCTAAGTTCGGCCGGGCCGAATCTTATATACCCTCCACCATGGATCGCATTTGTCGAGTTCTTTTCCCGGCATCTCTTCTTAGGCAAAAAAGGATATAAGAAAAGAGTTACTCTGCTAATAAAACGATATCAAGATATGGTCCTCTTCGGACCACAATTAAATTATATGTTGGAGACCTGTGTAAAATTTCAGCCAATTCGTATAAGAATTGCGCCCATTGGGGCTCACGAAGTAAAATAGAGAGAACGATTTATATGGGATCTGTATCGGGCTATAGACCGATTCAGACCATAATAAACACGTTTGTTAATGGTCATGACAGGATCCATCGTACAAAATTTCAGGCATATCGGATAATAATTGCGACCTCTAGGGGTCAAGAAGACAAGATCCCAGATCGGTTTATATGGCAGCTATATCAGGTTATGAACCGATTTGAACCTTATTTGACACAGTTGTTGAAAGTAAAAATAAAATACGTCATGCAAAATTTCAGCCAAATCGGATAGGAATTGCGCCCTCTAGAAGCTCAAGAAGTCAAATCCCCAGATCTGTTTATATGACAGCTATATCAGGTTATGGAGCGATTTCAACCATACTTGGCACAGTTGTTGGATATCATAACAAAATACTTCGTGCAAAAATTCATTCAAATCGGATAAGAATTGTGCCCTCTAGAGGCTCAAGAAGTCAAGACCCAAGATCGGTTTATATGGCAGCTATATCAGGTTATGGACCGATTTAAACCATACTAAGCACAGTTGTTGGGTATAATAACAAAACACGTCGTGCGAAATTCCATTCCAATCGGATAAGAATTGCGCCCTCTAGAGGCTCAAGAAGTCAAGACCCAAGATCGGTTTATATGGCAGCTATATCAAAACATGGACCGATATGGCCCATTTACAATACCAACCGACCTACACTAATAAGAAGTATTTGAGCAAAATTTCACGCGGCTAGTTTTACTCCTTCGGAAGTTAGCGTGCTTTCGACAGACAGACGGACGGACGGACGGACAGACGGACGGACATGGCTAGATCGACATAAAATGTCACGACGATCAAGAATATATATACTTTATGGGGTCTCAGACGAATATTTCGAGTAGTTACAAATAGAATGACGAAATTAGTATACCCCCCCTCTTATGGTGGAGGGTATAACAAACCTACAAACAAGCATAAATTCTTCTTTTCTTGCAGCGTAAAAACAATTTTATTTTAAAAATTCACAAAATCCAAGGCTTTTGTAATACAACGACTTTTCTTAGAGACTACTTCTAAAATAAACACCAGGATGCAGATTACCACAAAAGCCCCATAGAGGAAAAATATGCCCAATAACACTTTCATTGTTAATCGAATGGTTTTCTTTTGGCGAGGAGGTTCACGATTCGGAGCATAGATGCCAACACTTTTTATTCGTTTCATTACACCAGTGGCAATCATTTGCATAATCAGCGAACTTGTTTTCAATTTCAAAAAGCTGTGACGAGGCATATAGAAGACCAAGGGCGAAGTGTTGATGGACTGCGCCAGCTTTTTCACTCTACGCGTCGGATTCAATTGATTGTAGTACTGTATGATATAGTCAAAGGTACATAGACCGATTTTCTCCTTTGTATTGGGCTCAGATACACGGGCAAAAAGTTCGTCTAGCGTATATTCGCCATCGATTAGCTTCACAATATTGCCATGAGGCAAAACATGTCGAATGACATCGGCCATAGTGCCAAAGGCATATATGGTATAGTTATTCCTGGCTACCTCTTCCAAGGTCTTCATGTTATTATGCGAGTTGCCATCCTGCAGTATGGTGAAGAGTTCCCCTGAGTAGGCAGCCCTCAAGACAAAAGTGTATAAAAGCCACAAAGTAAGCAGATAGCGAGCGAAATTGCGAACCGGTCCATAATTGTAGAGAGCTCCACCAAAGAGCGTGGACAAAAGATTGGTAAGAGGTCTGCGATTTCTATGTCCATAAATGAAATCCATTAGTTTTGTTCTACCCAAAAAACGAATTACAAATATGCAAACAATGGCAATGATGAGACTCGAGCTAAACCACATCCAGACTTTATGGTGGAATGGTTTTATCAATCGTTCAAAAGGGGTCAGCGGTTGGCCCAAGGGCAATGCCATGAGAAATGTTATAGTTTGATAGCTCTCACTGGCCAACAGAATCTCTGATCGTATTGAATTGTAGATGTAGGCGTTGATAGTTATGTTGGCTTTGGATTCCATTATCTGAAAATAAAAACGATATACAAATAATCATTAAATTTATGCAAACAAGAATCCTCACAATCTTTAAATTTATACAAACAGAATCCTCCTCCTTAGAAAGGGCCCTGAATTGAATGAAAACTTTTTTTGTAGTTGGGTTTATATTCGACTATATGGCAATATAACTGCTCCAATGCGCAAATCTGCCTATACGGCAAGTGTAAATCGGGCGATGCATATATAAAAGCTTTATCTTAATCTGAACTGATTCTCAGAAAATCCACGGTATGTACGAAATGCTCTAGAAGTAACAAGTAAGAGCGTGCTAAGTTCGTCCGGGCCGAATCTTATATAACCTCCACCATTGATTGCATTTGTCGAGTTCTATGCGCGGTATCTCTTTTTAGGCAAACAAAAAGGATCTCGAATACGAACTGTTATGCTATTGGAGCAATATCAAGTTATAGTCTGATTCGGACCATAAATGAATGCTGCACATTGTAGAAGTCATTGTGTAATATTTCAGTTCATTCGGATAAGAATTGCGTGTTGTAGGGGCTCCAGAAGCAAAATCGGGAGATAGGTTTATATGGGAGCTGTATCAAGCTATTGATCGATTCAGACCATATTAGACACGTATGTTGAAGGTCATGAGAGAAGCCGTTGTAGAAAATTTTAGGTAAATCGGATGAGAATTGCGCCCTCTAGAGGCTCAAGAAGTCAAGATCCCAGATCCGTTTATATGGCAGCTATATCAGGTTCTATACCGATTTACGCCATACTTAGCACAGTTATTGGAAGTCATAAAGCAACACGTCATGCAAAATTTCAGCCAAATCGGATAAGAATTGCGCCCTCTAGAGGTTCAAGAAGTCAAGATCCAAGATCGGTTTATATGACAGTAATGCCCGATTATGAACCGATTTGAATCATACTAAGCACAGTTGTTGAAAGTGATACCAGAATACTATGTGCAAAATTTCAGTTAAATCGGACGAGAATTGCGCCCTCTAGAGGCTAAGGAAGTCAAGACCCAAGATCGGTTTATATGGCAGCTGTATCGAAACATGGACCGATTTAAACCATACTTAGCGTAGTTGTTGGAAGTGTTACCGAAACACTACGTGCAAAATTTCAGTTACATCGGACGATAATTGCGCCCTCTAGAGGCTGAAGAAGTCAAGATCCAAGATCCGTTTATATGGCGGCTATATCTGTTTCTATACCGATTTACGCCATACTTAGCACAGTTATTGGAACTCACAACAAAACATGTCATGCAACATTTCAGCCAAATCGGATGAGGATTGGACGCTCTATTGGCTCAAGAAATCAAGATCCAAGATCGGTTTATATGGCAGCTATATCAAAATATGGACCGATATGAACCATACTCACCGCAGTTGTAGGAAATGATACCAAAACAACACGTGCAAAATTTCCGTCAAATCGAATGAGAATTTCAGTCAAATCGGATGAGAATTGCGCCCTCTAGAGGGTCAAGAATTCAAGACCCATTATCGGTTTATATGGCAACTATATCAAAACATGAACCGATTTAAACCATACTCACCACAGTTGTTGGAAGTGATACCAGAACATCACGTGCAAAATTTCCGTCAAATCGAATGATAATTTCAGTCAAATCGGACGAGAATGGCGTCCACTAGAGGCTCAAGAAGTCAAGACCCAAGATCGGTTTATATGGCAGCTATATCGAAACATGAACCGATTTAAACCATACTGACCGCAGTTGTTGGAAGTGATACCAGAACACCACGTGCAAAATTTCCGTCAAATCGAATGAGAATTGCGCCCTCTAGAGGCTCAAGAAGTCAAGACGCAAGATCGGTTCATATGGCAGCTATATCAAAACATGGACCGATTTGAGCCATACTTATCGCAGTGATAGTGAGTGATATCAAAATACTACGTGCAAAATTTCAATAAAATCGGATAAGAATTGCGCCCTCTAGAGGCTCAAGAAGTCAAGACCCAAGATCGGTTCATATGGCAGCTATATCAAAACATGGACCGATTTGGCCTATTTACAATACCAACCGACCTACACTAATAAAAAGTATTTGTGCAAAATTTCAAGCAGCTAGCTTTACTCCTTCAAAAGTTAGCGTGCTATCGACAGACAGACGGACGGAAGGACAGACGGACGGACATGGCTAGATCGACTTAAAATGGGGTCTCAGACGCATATTTCGAGGTGTTACAAACAGATTGACGAAATTAGTATGCCCCCATCCTATGGTGGTGGGTACCAATATTTTGTTCTACAAAACTGATCGATGAATTGTATTTTTTAGACCACTCAATATCCGCGGAATTTTGGTAACCCCGTTCGGAGTTTCATGCTGTTTCTCCTATCGGACGCCTCCCCAGGTGGTGGAATGGGGAAAGCTCATCAGATATGACGGGTATTGCAGAAATAAAATATTCGGGACGAATCAAAGAGTTAGCACAAGCAGGGGGTGTACCGCTTGCACGGATACATATACGAACACGATAGGTCCGTGCAATAGGGTCGGCAGCGTATGAGTCCAAAGAATTGGCCAACGGTGGCCCTCGCAGATTCTCAGAAGATGTACCATCAAGAAAATCCGGCCTTGAGGGTCACTGGCAGTCCCAGTACTAGGTGTCGCTGCGATGGCACAATACGCCATCCATCTAAAACTCACGATTACAGAAGCATCAACAAGAAATACTGGAACTGAATACCCTCCGATGACGACCTATGGCCTATTCAGAACACGGTTTGTGATTGCAACATGGAACGCCAAAACTTTCTCACAAGTAGCGAGACTTTACCAAGTCCAGAACGAGATGTCAAACGACAACCTAGACATCCACGGTATAGGTGAAATACAATGGCCGAAATCCTTAACTATGGATCTTCGAGGCTACCTCTTTATTTTTTCAGCCAATGAAATCTACCGAATTAATGAGGACGGTATTTTACTGTCATCGAAAACTAAGCGAGCTCTATCATACAATGTTATATCTGAATGCATCATGACGGCAAGATTAAATTCAAAATTCCGCGAATGTATCCATTGTACAATGATACGCGCCAACCGAAGTATTTTTGTCATCATTAAAATATTGACATTGATGACATAGAAATTGAAAAGGCGATGAACAATCTCTATAACCAAACACATTTACGATTTCTAAACGTATAAACCAATACAGAGTACCCATAGTAAGTAACCAAGCTCAGATAGTGACAATTTCCATTCCACAATCCTTCTTCTAACTTTCCGAGAGGATTGACAATAAAATATGAAATCCAAACTGAATATTCAGGTTTTTATGCACTTGTATGACTTTAGAATCTCCAAAATCCCAACGCATGTCTCCCGCAGTATTCGTAGAGAAACATTTCGCTCTCACCAAAATATTTGAAATGGGTTTCCCTCATTACGAAGCACTTCATCAATCATATCATTTAGCTGTTGGTGAGCAGCAATTCTATTGGCATATTGGCCCATTTCATTGCTGATATTTGAAGGGCAAATTCATAGTTGATAATCCATACCGTGGCCAATATATGCGGTCAATTTGCTATCTATCTGACTGTTGTAAGGGTGATGAAAAATGTATTCAATGTTAAACTTTTTCAATTAACGCCACCAAATGGGTAACAGTTTGTTTACACAAACGTAATAAACCCACGACTAATGTCCCTGGACACGAATATGAGAAATGGCATACTTTTAATATGTGGTCATTTGAATAGTTTGCCACATAAAATGGACATTTGTAAATCACAATTCACTGTTCAGGTTTGTTAAACAGAGTACTGGTGGTGTATATGGCGGCTATATCCATATATAGACCGATCAAAACCATATATAACAGGATGTCGAAAAGCCTAACATAGGTCACTGTGCCAAATTTCATCAAAATCTATTGGGTTGCCCAAAAAGTAATTGCGGATTTTTCATATAGTCGGCGTTGGCAAATTTTTCCAAAGCTTGTGACTCTGTAATTGCATTCTTTCTTCTGTCAGTTATCAGCTGTTATTTTTAGCTTGCTTTAGAAAAAAAGTGTAAAAAAAGTATATTTGATTAAAGTTCATTCTAAGTTTTATTAAAATGCATTTACTTTCTTTTAAAAAATCCGCAATTACTTTTTGGGCAACCCAATAATATAAATGTCCCTTTATAGGCCCAAGACCCTGAATCCGGAGATTGGTATATATGACAGCTATATCCGAATATAAACCGATCCGAACCATATAGAGCGCGGATATTGACTAGCATTATATAGGTCAATGAGTACAATTTTATCGAAATTGGATAATACATGCACCCATGGCCTTAAATCGGTCTTTATGCCAGCTGTATCAAAGTAAAGCCCGATCTTGACTATGAGCGGTATGAATGTCGAGTCGGTTATGAATCGATTTGAATCATACTTAACACAATTATTGGAAGTGATACCAAAACACCACGCCAAATTGGATAAGGATTGTCAATTTGTACCGATGGACCGATGTGACCCATTAAAAATCCCATTTTACCTACACTAATTAAAAGAATTTGTGCAAAATTTCAAGCGCATAGCTTTACTCCTTCGAAAGTTAGCGAACCGAGGACCGAAGGACATGGCTAGATCTATTTAAAATGTCATGATGAGGTGTTACAAAGGGAATGACGAAATTAGTATACCCCCATCCTATGGTGGTGCATCTAAAAACAAGTAAAAAGGCGTTAAGTTCGGCCGGTATATGTAAACCACCTTACGTCATAATCCGGTGAAAAATGCATAGTTTATGCCCCCATAGCAGCTTTATCGAAATTTGGTCCGATTTGGAAAAAAATCGACTCAGATATTGAGTGGTCTAAAAAGGACAAGTCATTGTCCAATTTTGCAGAAAAAAATATTGGTATTTTTGGTAGCCATATCCAAAATAGATCGATCTGAACCATATACGACACAGATGTCGAAAAGCCTAACATAAGTCACTGTGTCAAATTTGAGCGAAATCGGATTATAACTGTGCCCTTTATGGCGTCAAGACTTTAAATCGAGATTTCGGTCCATATGGCAGCTATATCTAAATCTGAACCGATCTGGAACATATTGAAGAAGGATGTCGAAGGCTCTAACGCAACTCAATGTTCCAAATTTCGGCCCAATCGGACAATAATTGCGACTTTTGTGGGCCCAAAACCTTAAATCGAGAGATCGGTCTATATGACAACTATATCCAAATCTATACCGATCTGGGCCAAAATGCAGAAATTTGTCGAAGAGCCTAACACAACTCACTCTCCAAAATTTCGGCGAAATCGGATTATAAATGTGCCCTTTATGGCGTCAAGGCTATAAATCGAGCGATCGGTCTGTATGACAGCTATATCCAAATCTGGACCGATCTGGGCCAAATTGAAGAAGAATGTCGAAAGGCCTAACACAATTTACTGTCCCATATTTCGGCGAAAGGGGACAATAAATGCCCTTTTTATGGGCCCAAAATCTTATGTCGAGAAATCGCTCTATGTGACTTTAAATCGTGCGATCGGTCTATATGACAGCTATATCCAAATCTAGACCGATCTGGAACAAATTGAAGTAGGATGTCGAAGGGCCTAACATTTCTCACTGCCCCAAATTTCGTCGCAATCGGACAATAAATGCGACTTTTATGGGCCCAAGACCTTAAATCGAGAGATCGGTCTATATGACAGTTATATCCAAATCTGAACCGATCTGGGCCAAAATGTAGAAAGTTCTCGAAAGGCCTAACACAACTCACTCTCCAAAATTTCGATGACATCTGATAATGAATGCGCATTTTTTGGGTCTATGACCCTAAATCGGAGGATCGGTCTATATGGCAGCTATATCCAAATCTGAACCGATCTGAGCCAAATTGAAGAATAATGTCGAAGGGCCTAAGACAACTCACTGTCCCAAATTTCAGCAAAATCGGATAATAAATGTGGCTTAAGACCCTAAATCGGTGGATCGGTCTATATGGAAGCTATATCTAAATCTGGGCCGATGTGAGCCAAATTGACAAAGAATGTCGAAGGGCCTAATACAACTCACTGCCCCAAATTTCAGCAAAATCCGATAACAAATGTGGCTTTTATTGGCCTAAGGCCCTAAATCGGAGGATCGGTCTATATGGCAGCTATATCCAAATCTAAACCTATCGGGGCCAATTTGAAGGAAGATGTCGAAGGGCCTAACACCACCCACTGTCCCAAATTTCAGCAAAATCGGATAATATATAGCTTTTATGGGCCTAAGGCCCTAAATCGGCGGATCGGTCTATATGGTCCGATATAGCCCATCTTCGAACATAACCTGCTTATGTACAAACAAATAAGAGCGTGCTAAGTTCGGCCGGGCCGAATCTTATATACGCTCCACCATGGCTCGCATTTGTCGAGTTCTTTGCGCGGGATCTCTGCTTAGACAAACAAAGAATATTGAATAAGAACTGTTATGCTATTGGAGCTATATCAAGTTATAGTCCGATTGGGACCATAAATGAATGCTAAACATTGTAGAAGCCATTGTGTAATATTTCAATTCATTCGGATAATAATTGCGCCTCGTAAGGGCTCAAAAAGCAAAATGGGGAGATAGGTTTATATGGGATCTATATGAAGGTATTGATCGATTCAGACCATATTGAAGGTCATGAGAGAAGCCGTTGTATAAAATTTCTGCCAAATCGGATGAGAATGGCGCCCTCTAGAGGCCCAAGAAGTCAAGATCCCAGATCGGTTTATATGGCAGCTATATCAGGTTATGTACCGATTTGCGCCGTACTCAGCACAGTTATTGAAAGTCATAACAGAACACCTCATGCAAAATTTCAGTCAAATGGGATGAAAATTGCGCCCTCTAGAGGCTCAGGAAGTCAAGACCCAAGATCGGTTTATATGGCAGCTATATCAAAACATAGACCGAATTGAACCATACTCAGCGCAGTTGTTAGAAGTGATACCTTAATACCACGTGCAAAATTTCAGCCAAATCGGATAAGAATTGCGCCCTCTAGAGGCTCAAGAAATCAAGACCCAAGATCGGTTTATATGGCACCTAAATCAGGTTATGGACTGAGTTTAACAATACTTGGCACAGTTGGTGGATATCATAACAAAATATATTGTGCTAAATTTCATTCCAATCGGATAAGAATTGCGCCCTCTAGAAGCTCAAGAAGTCAAGACCCAAGATCGGTTTATATGGCAGCTATATCAGGTTATGAACCGATTTGAACCATTCTTGGCACAGTTAAACTTCATTCCAATCAGATAAAAATTGCGCCCTCTAGAGGCTCAAGAAGTCAAGATCCAAGATCGGTTTATATGGCAGCTATATCGAAACATGGACCGATTTGGCCCATTTACAATCCCAACCGACCTACACTAATGAAAAGTATTTGTGCAAAATTTCAAGCGGTTAGCTTTGCTTCTTAGAAAGTTAGCGTGCTTTCGACAGACTGACGGACGGACGAACGGACGGACGGACATGGCTAGATCGACTTAAAATGAAATGAGGATCAAGAACATATATACCTTACGGGGTCTCAGACGAATATTTCGAGGTGTTACAAACAGAATGACGAAATTAGAGTATCCCTATTCTATGGTGGAGGGTATAAAAAAAAATCTGTGTGAAGTTCCAGCTCAATATCTCTATTTTTATACCCTCCACCATAAGATGGGGGGTATACTAATTTCGTCATTCTAATTTTAACTACTCGAAATATTCGTCTGAGACCCCATAAAGTATATATATTCTTGATCGACGTGACATTTAATGTCGTTCTAGCCATGTCCGTCCGTCCGTCCGTCCGTCTGTCTGTCGAAAGCACGCTTACTTCCGAAGGAGTAAAGCTAGCCGCTTGAAATTTTGCACAAATACTTCTTATTAGTGTAGGTCGGTTGGTATTGTAAATAGGCCATATCGGTCCATGTTTTGATATAGCTGCCATATAAACCGATCTTGGGTCTTGACTTCTTGAGCCTCTAGAGTGCACAATTCTTATCCGATTGGGATGAAATTTTGCACGACGTGTTTTGTTATGATATCCAACAACTGTGCCAATTATGGTTCAAATCGGTTTATAACCTGATATAGCTGCCATATAAACCGATCTTGGGTCTTGACTTCTTGAGCCTCTGAAATGCGCAATTCTTATCCGATTGGGATGAAATTTTGCACGACGTGTTTTGTAATTATATCCAACAACTGTGTCAAGTATGGTTCAAATCGGTCCATAACCTCATATAGCTGCCATATAAACCGATCTTGGGTCTTGACTTCTTGAGCCTCTAGAGTGCGCAATTCTTATCCGATTGGAATAGAATTTTGCACGACGTGTTTTGTTACGATATTCAACAACTGTGCCAAGTATGGCTCAAATCGGTCCATAACCTTATAAAGCTGCCATATAAACCGATCTGGGGTCTTGACTTCTTGAGCCTCTAGAGTGCGCAATTCTTATCCGATTGGAATAGAATTTTGCACGACGTGTTTTGTTACGATATTCAACAACTGTGCCAAGTATGGCTCAAATCGGTCCATAACCTTATATAGCTGCCATATAAACCGATCTGGGATCTTGACTTCTTGAGCCTCTAGAGGTCGCAATTATTATCCGATTTACCTGAAATTTTGTACGACGGATTCTCTCATGACCATTAACATACGTTTTTATTATGGTCTGAATCGGTCTATAGCCCGATACAGCTTCCATATAAATCGTTCTCTCTATTTTACTTCTTGAGCCCACAAAGGGCGCAATTCTTACTCGATTTGGCTGACATTTTACACAGGTCTCCAACATAATATAATTTACAATCCCATGGCAGCCGGTTGTACGTACCGGATTTACCCGATGGAATCCTCCATCGGCAAGGGCTGCCGTCTCGGTGTAAAACACACTGCTACAACAACAACAACATAATATAATTTAATTGTGGTCCAAACCGGACCATATCTTGAAATCGCTCTAATAGCAGAGCAAATCTTTTCTTATATCCTTTTTTTGCCTAAGAAGAGATGCCGGGAAAATAACTCGACAAATGCGATCCATGGTGGAGGGTATATAAGATTCGGCCCGGCCGAACTTAGCACGCTTTTACTTGTTAAAGACTGTAGTGTGATTTCAACACACAGACGGACGGACATGGCTAGATCGTTTTAGATTTTTAGGCTGGTCAAGAATATATATACTTTACAGGGTCGGAAACGGATATTTCGATGTGTTGCAAACGGAATGGCAAAATAAATATACCCCCATCCTTTGGTGGTGGTTATGATATTTCAATGAAAACTTGTCTAGTGAGCAGAATAAAATTTGCCTTCATGAAAATAAGTGCTACTCTAAGCTTTCAGAAAACCTAAGTTTCCATTCTTTTTTTTACATATTCAAAAATTCTATTACAACTTTGACGAAGAACGATTTCTTTGACCAAATCTCCAAAAGAAATACCAAAAGACATAGCATCACACAAGCAGCATAAACATAAAATACTCCAAGTAATATGTCAAATGTCAATGTAATTGGTTCCCCATGTTGACGTGGTGCTTTTGGAGGGGCATATATAGCTATTTTTCTTAATCTCTTCATCATACCAACTGCCAAGATGTCCAGTATCAGGATATTCATTCGCCTATTTAAATATCCATAACGAGGTGTATAGAAAACCAAAGGCGAGGTAATGACAGTCTGTTTCAGCAGATCGACCCTGCGAGTTGGATGTAATTGATTATAGTATTTGAGAACATAGTCCAAAGCGCAAAGAGCCACTTTTTCATGGTTATCGGGATCGGCTATTTTCTCCAACACTGAGGTTTCTGAATTTGAATCGCCACCTAGAGTTACAAAATTAGCCCTTGGTATGGCACCTTTTATGACCTTCTCCAATGTGTACGCAGCGTGTATGCTGTAATTGTGCTTCACCAAATCGGCAAGAGTCTTGACGGTATTGCGTGAATCTCCATCCTGCATTATGGTATACAACTCTCCTGAGTATGCTGCTCTCAGTATAAAAGTATACCACATCCATACGATTAAAATGAAGCGAGCAAAATTTCTGTAAGGCACTCTAGTAAATACCGGACCACCGAGTAAAGTCGATAAGAGATTTGAAAATGGCAGACGATTGCCCCGGCCATAAATAAAATCCATTACTTTAGATTTGCCCAAAAATCGCATGTAGTATATAAAGATAATGGCCAATAGAGTGCTAGAACCCAAACATGTCCATATGACATAGCTGAAGGGCCTGGTTAGGCTTTCGAAGGGTGTCATGGGATCACCATCCGGTATGGCCATATAGAAGGTTGATGTGGTATAGCTATAACTTGCTGCAAGAAATTCAGATCTAACGGTATTGTAGATGTAAGAATATATGGTTAGATTGGCTTCAGCCTCTAAAATCTGAAATTTATAGAAATTTGATTGTTATTGGTATGCAAATATCAATAAATTAAATGGCTTACGTGCTATTTAGTGTTCTATATTCCCTTAATAAACAATTTTTAATCGGTATATACATCACTCATATATTGACATTAAGTGTTTATAACCATTGCTATAGGTTGTGTGGCCTACTACCCCATTTGACGATCACGACAATATGGGACTCAAATGAAAGGTATTCGGGAGTAGATTACGAATATGGTCAGGAAATAGGAATAGGCTTCATATTTTTTTGACAACGGAAGGGGCGGACCCTCCACCGTTACCCCAAAATCACCACCCAAAATCAAAAATGGACCGATAACGACAACATGGGTATCAAATGAAAAGTATAAGGGAGAAGATAACGAATCTGATATACAGACGTAGCATAGGGGGTCACCCAACCCCCACAAAAACGCCCAAAATAGGCACATTAACCAATCACGGACATATGGGACACGTTGGGGCGCCCCAACGCCAAAACTCCCCCAACCAGACATATTGGAAGTTCACTTCAATATGGGGGTCAAATGAAAGGTATTCGGGAGTACATTTCGAATCTGGCATACAAAATCATATCGAAGTATAGGGGGTCATGCCACCCCTCAAAAACGTCATTAGACCCATTATGACTGTATGATACTTGGCTGAACCGATTTTCTAAACATTTTCAGAGATTGTGTACATTTGTCTGGAAGGAAACACAATAAGGGTATCAAATGAAAACGAATGTGGTATTAAAATTTGGGTCCAAGTACCAAGCGCCCCCCCCCCCCCCCCTGAACCCCAAAACTTCTGTAAACAGATATATTCGAAGTTCATATCAATATGGGACTTAAATGAAAAGTATTAGGCAGTAAATCACAAATATGACATTAAACATTAGGTCCAAGTAATGGTCGGCCACCCCCAAATAGCCCCAAATGGGCATAAATGAAGGTATTAGGGAGTAGATTACGAATATGGGCGCTTTTCCCCCTAAAGATACGTAAAATGGGTGATTTGACTCATTATGACAATATGGGACTCAAATATGGGTAAGGTATTTGAGAATAGAATACGAATTTGATATCCAATTTTGGAGCCAAATCTTTTGGGGTACACCCTAAAGCACCCCCTAAATTGAAATTAATTTCCATTGCGAGTAAAGAACGAATTTGATATCTATTATCAGTGCAAAGTGCCGGTGGCCGCCCCAGCCCCAAAACACCCTCCTATTTATCCGCCATGGCAATGTGGGGCTCAAATTAAAGGAATTTGAAGCGCAGCACGAATTTGATATCCATATTTGAGTTGAAATGTCTGAGGTGCCATCCGCATTTGAGGCGAAATGTCCCCACCTTAAAAAGAAATTAAAGAGTTAAAGAAGGCGCAGCGGAGCGGGCTCCGTTCGGCTAGTGTTCATATATTCGTTAACGTTTTGACAACCTACAACGATCTTGAAATGTTCCTCCGTCCATCCGCTTGGGAATTTTGCTCTGACACTTCTTATCGATGGGCCAAAGAAGTATGGTCCAATGGTTTCTATTTCAATGATACTGTTCAAGTTAGCAAAGCATACAGTTCGTTTTTATGACAGCTATATCCAAATATAGACCGATCTAAACCATATATGGCACGGATGTCGAAAAGCCTGAAATAGGTCACTCCTCTAATTAAAGAGAAATCAGATAATAAATGCGCCTTGTATAGGCTTAAGGCCCTTTGTCGGGAGATTGGTATATATGGCAGTTATATCCAAATGTAAGGACCAACACAGCTCTCTACGCATAATTTCAGCGAAATCAGGTAACAAGCACTGTTTTTATGTCTCCAAGGACTAAAATCGACGAATCCTTATATATGGTAGCTATACCTAAATATGAACCGATTGGATCCATATAGAGCACGGATGTTGATCTGCCTAACATTGCCCACTGTGCCAACTTTTGGCGAAATCGAGTAATAAATGCGCCTTATATAGGCACAATGGCTCAAATCGCAAGATCGGCGTATATTGCAGCTATATCTAAATATAGCTCACTGCCCTTGGCTCTTCCAGCTTTATTTAAACATAGACCGACCTTAAACATATGGGCCACATATGTCGAAAAGTCTAAAGCAACTCACTACGCCAAATGTTAGCTAAATCGTGCCATGTTTTGACATAGCTGCCATATTTTGGAAACTTGTGTCTTTACTCTTGTGTCTGGAGCTTCTTGTGTCTGGAGCTTCTAGAGGGCGCAAATCTTATCAAATTTTTTTTAAAATTTTTTATATCTCTTTTTTTGATTCGATACTGTGGCAAGTAAAGCCACAGGAAGTCGCAATTATTACTCGATTTGCCCAAAATTTTGGAGGTGGTATTTTTATACCCACCACCGAAGGATGGTGGTATATTTATTTTGTCATTCTGTTTGCAACACATCGTCTGTCTGTTGAAATCATGGTATATTCTTTGAAAATAGAGATATTGAGCTGAAACAGGTTAAGTTCGAAGATGGGCTAATCGGACTATATCTTGATAAAGCCCCCATATATACCGATCCGCCGATTTAGGATTTTAGGCCCATAAAAGCCACATTTATTATACGATTTTTCTGAAATTTGGGACAGCGAGTTGAGTTAAGCCACTCGACACCTCTCTTCAATTTGGCCCATATTGACCGATCTCTCGATCTTAGGTTTTTGGCCAATTAAAGGCGCATTTATTGTCCGATGTCTCCGAAATTTGGGAAATATGTTGGGCCCTTCGACATCCTTCTTCAATTTGGCTTAGATCGGTGTAGATTTGGATATAGCTGCCATATAGACCGATCTCTCGATTTAAGGTTTTGGGGCCATAAAAGGCACATTTATTGTTCGATTTCGCCGAAATTTGGGACAGTGAGTTGTGCTAGGCTTTTCAACATTTTACGGCAACTTGGCCCAAATCGGTCTCGATTTGGATATAGCTGCCATATTGACTGATATCTCGATTTAAAGACTAGGCCCCATAAAAGGCGCATTTATAATCCGATTTCACTGAAATTTGACACAGTGACTTATGTTAGGCTTTTCGACATCCATGTTGTATATGGTTCAGATCGGATTATTTTTAGATAAAGCTACTAAAAAGATCAATATTTTGTAATACACAATTGAACAATAGCTTGTACTCATCAGTACATGGTCCAAAGTGGTAAGGTATGCATTTTGCATCGGATTTTGACGAAAGGTGATTTACATATATACCCGAGGTGGTGGGTATCAAAAGTTCGGCCCGGCTGAGATTAACGGCTTTTTGCTTACTCTAAAACTTTTAACAGCCTTCATGGCATATGGTCCATATCGCTCAATAACTTCATGTAGCTCATATATATTTGGAAAAGTTATACAAAGAACTTGTCACCTGCGTTCCATGGTGGAGGGTATATAAGATTCGGCCCGGCCAAACTTAGCACACTTTTACTTGTTAAAGACTGTAGGATGAATTCAACGGACAAACGGATAGGCGGACTAGGTGACGGATATGTCGAAATCGTCTTAGATTGTCAATATGTTCGTCTATCTATTGAAAGCACGTTACGTTCTTTAAGTTCTAAGTTCGGTTGGCCGAATCTTGGGAACAGAATTTAAGAAAAATTCATTTTCTGACAAACCAGGCAAAACTTAAAGCTTCTAGAGGCCTTAAAAGGCTCACCGAGAGATCGGTTTAAATTTTTATAGACCGAATTGGACAATACTTCCCATAGATGTTGGAAGCAATAATAAAACACTACTTCAGTCAAATCATACAACAATTGCGGCTTCCAAACGCCCAAGACGCTAAATAGGGAGATAATTGTTGTTGTTGTTTTAACTCCATTTTCATGTGGATGTGGCGATCCTCGTCAGGCTCCTGTAGGTGAGAAAGCTTGTTCCGGTTCAAATGTCCGATTGCCGCGGGAACAAGGTGGTCATTGGTTATTTAACTCGCCTTGTCACATTGAGCATCGTAGGCACTCGGTATTTGTGCAAGAGCCGATGCCACCCGACCTCTCAATGAGACTCTCCTCACAGCTATCCCGTGGCGGGAGGGAGGTTTAGGAACTTTATATGGGAGGTATATCAGGTTACACAACGATTCGGACCATACTTGGCACTTTCGTTTGAAATCAACCCAACTGGATAATAATCGCAGTTTCTAGGGGATCAAGATATTAAATCGGGAGATCGATTAATATGGGAGCTATGTCCAAATCTGAAGCGAAATGGCCTAATTGCAATTCTGAAAGACCTATGTGAATAAGATGTATATGTGAAAAATTTCTAGAGGATATCTTCATTCATTCGACCGCCATCTTTTTATACCCACCACCGAAGGATGGGGGTATATTCATTTTGTCATTCCATTTGCAACACATCGAAATATCCATTTCCAACCTTATAAAGTATATATATTCTTGATCAACGTAAAAATCTAAGACGATCTATACATGTCCGTCCGTCTGTCTGTTGAAATCACGCTACAGTCTTTAAAAATAGAGGTATTGACCTGAAATGGATATAGCTGTCATATAGACCGATCCTCCAATTTAGGGTCTTAGGCCCATAAAAGCCACATTTATTATCCGATTTTTGCTGAAATTGAGGACAGTGAGCCAGTGAGACAGTTGGGCCCTTCGACTTCCTTCGTTCATTTGGCCCAGATCGGTCTAGATTTGGATATGTATGCAATACAGACCGATCCCTCGATTTCAGGTTTTGGGCCCATAAAATGCGCATTTATTGTCCGATGTCGCCGAAAATTGGGACAGTGAGTTAAGTTAAACCCCTGGGCATACTTCTGCAATATCGCATAGATCGGTCCAGAGTTGGATATAGCTGCCATATGGACCGATATCTCGGTTTTAGGTTTTGGGGCCATAAAAGACGCATTTATTGTCCGATGTCGCTGAAATTTGAGACAGTGAGTTTTGTTAGGCTCTTCGACTTCCTTTTTCAATTTGTCCCAGATCGGTCCAGACTTGAATATAGTTGCCATATAGACCAATCTCTCGATATAAGGCTTTGGGCCCATAAAAGGCGCATTTATTGTCCGATTTCGCCGAAATTTGGTACAGTGCTTTAAGTTAGGCTTTTCGACATTTTTTTTGCAACTTGGCCCAAATCGGTCCAGATTTGGATATAGGTGCCATGTAGACCGTTATCTCGATTTAAGGTCTTGGCCCCATAAAATTCGCTATTATAATCCGATATCACTGAAATTTGACAAAGTCTTATGTTAGGCTTTTCGACATCCGTGTCGTATATGGTTCAGATCGGTTTATTTTTAGATATATCTACTGTACTTATTAGTATTTGGTACAAATTGGAACATATTTTGATATAACTGCTATGGGACATAAGGTATGAAATTTTCACCGAATTTCCCATCCTTTGCTCTAGGACAGTGAATAGTGTTCAGCCCGGCCGAACTTAAAGCGTTTTAACTTGTTCTAACTCCTCCCTTTATGCCTCCGTTTGTTATTTACTCACCATTCGTGTTGCTCCGGTCGATGTTCCATTGGGATAAATATAACCTCTGTCTCTCGGTTTTGGCTCTACTACTTTAATTGTGAAATTCATCAACTCAGCCAGAAGAGTTATCATTGAACCTTCTATGCCATGCAGCGATAACAAATCACCAGTTTGATTATCTTTCTCAACAAAAATAAAGGGAGGTAAATTCCAGGTGACAATGGTCAAAGGACATCGGTGCATGTTACGCACTTTTTCGGGATACAGTGGTTTATTGATGGTAAAATTCTCCACCTCAATGTCACTGAACGATACATACAATTCGGGTTGTGATGAATGACATTGGTTTGGCGAAAATGGAAAGTAGGTGAAAAGATAGGCTTGTTTGCCAATCATCAGTAAGATATTGATATTGATGACATAGATATAGAATAGGCGACGAAAAATCTCTCTGACATGATGCATGCGTTCGATCTCCACACCGGTATAGACCAAAAGAAAGTAGCCATGGCGTCGAAAGTGGCGATTTTCATCCAAAAGACCTTGCTCAAGTTTGCTATAATAGAAAAGATCTAAAATGAAATCCATACTTTTTCATTTCGATTCTCACTTGTATGCTTCTAGGCTATCCAAAATCCAAACGCAGGTCTCTCGATTTGCATGGTATTTTAAAAATTGTTTCTTCAATTTCTCGTTACTCATAAACTCTTCGGAATATTCAAGGGGAAACATTTCACCCTCAACAAAATATTTGAGATGATTTTCTGTCATCATGGTTCTACGAAGCACTTCATCAATCAAATCGTTTTGCTGGTGTTGAGCCACAATGCTGTTGGCATATTGGCCTATGGTCACTGCGGACACTGACTGCACAGCAAATTCATTGTTAATAATCCACATTGTGGCTAATATAAGAGGCAAATTTGACACTGTCTGGCTGTTGTTTAAGGTGATTTCCATTAATGTATTCATGACACTGATGCCCAAATAAATCTTATCAAATATTTTGATAAATCCGTCAGTTCAGTGGTGATGTTTCCTATCAACTAACTAATTTTTCATGCTTGGGCTACCAAACATTTTTTATTTAAAAATAACCCTTTAACCATTAATGCCGCTAAATTAGATTGCAGTTTACATAGCTGTAATAATCCAAGTGCTAATGTCTTTGGACACGATTTTTCAGTAAAATTGGTGTGCAATGGCATATATTTCATAAATGGTCATTTATCATATCATGTGAAATAAAATGGCATGCCTTTAACTAGTATAACATCTTACAAATGAACAAAAAGCAAGTAAAAGCGTGCTAAGTTCGGCCGGGCCGAATCTTATATACCACCCACCATGGATCGCATTTGTCGAGTTCTTTCCCGGTATCTCTTTTTAGATAAACAAAGGATAAAAGAAAAGAATTGCTTTGTACAAAATTTCAGCCAAATCGGATAATAATTAGTCCATCTTGAGGCTCAAGAGGTCAAAATCCCAGATCGGTTTATATGGCAGCTATATCAGGTTATGGGCCGATTTGAACTATTCTTAGCACTGTTGTCGAAAGTCATAACAAAACACGTCATGCAAAATTTCAGCCAAATCAGATAATAATTGCGTCCTCTAGTGGCTCAAGAAGTCAAGACCCCAGATCGGTTTATATAGCAGCTATATCAGATTATGGACCGATTTGGACCATTCTAAAAACAGTTGTTGGAAGTCATAACAAAACACCTCATGCAAATTTTCGGCCAAATCGGATAATAATTGTGTCCTCTAGTGGCTCAAGAAGTCAAGACCCAAGATTGGTTTATATGACAGCTATATCAGGTTATGGACCGATTTGGACCATTCTTTAAACAGTTGTTGGAAGTCATAACAAAGCATCTCATGCAAATTTTCAGCCAAATCGGATAATAATTGCGTCCTCTAGTGGCTCAAGAAGTCAAGACCCCTGATAGATTTATATGGCAGCTATATCAGGTTATAGACCGAATTCAACCATACTCAGCACAGTTGTTGAAAGTCATAATAAAACATCTCATGCAAATTTTTAGCCAAATCTGATAAGTATTGCGCCCTCTAGCGGCTCAAGAAGTCAAGATCCCAGATCGGTTTATATGGCAGCTATATCTAAACGTGGACCCATCCCATTTACAATCCAAACCGACCTACGCTAATAAGAAGTATTTGTGCAAAATTTCAAGCGGTTAGCTCTACTCCTTCGAAAGTAAGCGTGCTTTCGGCAGACAGACGGACGGACGGACATACGGACGGATTGATGGTCGGACATGGCTAGTTCGACTTAAAATGTCAAGAATATTTTGTTTTGTTGTTGGTTTAACCAGATAGACCAATGTGTTTTTATTTCTTGCTTATATTTCAAAACAAGACAACAAAAACATTTTAAAGAGTCTCAACATTTGTGGTGTGTCAAATGTATCGAGGGGCGGGCTGCGATTTCGGCCTTTGCCAAGGGCCTCGTCAGACTGCTGTGCCACCAAAAGATTACATGCTTCCACCTACCCACTACCTACAATGAAGAAGAGCCAAACACAACTCACTGTCCCAAATATCGGCGAAATCGGATTATAAATGTGAGGTTTATGGCGTCAAGACTTTATATCGAGCGATCGGTCTATATCACAGCTATATCTAAATCTGGACCGATCTGGAACAAATTGAAGAAGGATGTCGAAGGCTCTAACGCAACTCAATGTCCCAAATTTCTGCGTAATCGGACAATAGTTGCGACTTTTATGGGCCCAAGATCTTAAATCGAGAGATCGTCTATAAGACAGCTATATCCAAATCTGGACCGATCTGGGCCAAAATGTAAAAAGTTGTCGAATAGCCTAACATAACTCACTCTCCAAAATTTCGGCGCAATCAGGCAATAATTGCGACTTTTATGGGCCTAAGACCCTAAATCGGAGGATCGGTCTATAAGGCAGCTATATCCAAATCTGAACCGATCTGAGCTAAATTGACGAAGAATGTCGAAGGGCCTAACACAACTCACTGTCCCGAATTTCAGCAAAATCGGATAATAAATGTGGCTTTTATTGGCCTAAGACCCAAAATCGGATGATCGGTTTATATGACAGCTATATCTAAATCTGAACTGATCTGAGCCAAATTGACGAAGGATGTCGATGTCACTGTCCCAAATTGCGGCGACATCGGACAATAAATGCGCTTTTTATGGCCCCAAAACCTGAAACCGAGAGATCGGTCTATATGGCAGCTATATAATATAAATCCAAATCTGAACCGATCTGGTCCAAAATGCGCAAGTATATCAAGGGGTTTAAGCTACTCACTGTCCCAAAATTCGGTGACATCGGTCAATAAATGCGCCTTTTATGGGCCTAAGACCTTAAATCGGAGGACCGATCTGAGCCAAATTGACGAAGGGCCTAGCTCAACTCTCTGTCCCAAATTTCAGCAAAATCGGATAACAAATTGTTACTTTTATGGGTCTAAGACGCAAAATCGGAGGATTGGTTTATATGGCAGCTATATCCAAATCTGAACCGATTTGAACTAAATTGACGAAGGATGTCGAGGGACCTAACACAACTCACTGTCCCAAATTTCAGCAAAATCGGATAATAAACTAAACTAAACTAGTTGTGGCTACATAGAGTAACTTAAGCCATATGAAAAGTCTTGTGGACAATACATGGCGGTCTGCATTGCTCTTTAACAACAGCAAACTCTTAGCTTAATTTAACCTAAGTCGATGTGGATGGAAGTAAGGATTTAATTAATTTATTAATGAAAATTTCTCTAAGACCCGCCTACTGAGCAGATTAAAAATTGTCTTGACATGAATAAGGCCAAGCTTGGTGAAAATATTTTTCAAAATAAGTATCTCTTTTATTTTTTACATATTGAAAAAGTCAATCACAACTTTGATGCAGAATGATTTTTTTGACCAAATCTCTAAGAGAAATACCAAAAGACAGAACATTACACAAACAGCATAAAGATAAAACACTCCCAGCAATATTTCAAATGTCAGCGTAAGCGGTTTCCCATGGCGACGCGGTGCTTTTAGAGGTGCATATACAGCAATTTTTCTTAATCTCTTCATCATGCCAACTGCCGAAATTTCAAGTATCAAGCTATTCATGCGTTTATTGAAATAAGCATAGCGAGATGTATAGAAAACCAATGGCGATGTTATTATGGTCTGTTCGAGCAGATCCACCCTGCGAGTAGGATGTAATTGATTGTAATATTTGATGGTGTAGTCCAAGGCGCAAAGAGCTATCTTTTCCTGGCCCTCAGGATCACCTATTTGCTCGAGCAATGTATTTATGGTATCTTCCTCTTCATTGAGAGTTCGAGTATTGGCTGTTGGTAGAACACCCTTAATGAATTTTTCCAAAGTGGGTGTGGCATGTATGACATAATTGTGCTCGACTATATCGGCAAGAGTTTTGACGGTATTACGTGAGTATCCATCCTGCAGAATGGTATACAGTTCCCCCGAGTATGCTGCTCTCAATATGAAAGTATACCACATCCATGCTAGTAAAATGAAACGAGCAAAATTTCTAAATGGCACTTTGGTAAATACCGGACCTCCAAGTAAAGTCGATAGGAGATTTGAAAATGGCAAACGATTGCCGCGGCCATATATGAAATCCATGAGTTTTGATTTGCCCAAAAATCTTATGTAGTATATAGAAATGATGGCCAATACAGTGCTGGAACCCAAACATGTCCATATGATATAACTGAATGGCTTTGTTAGGCGTGCGAAAGGTGCTAAAGGGTCTCCATTCGATATGGCCATGTAAAAGGTTGATGTGGTGTAGCTATTACTTGCAGCAAGGAATTGACTTCTTGCTGAATTATAGATGTAAGAATACAGGGTTATATTGGCTTCAGCCTCTAAAATCTGAAATTGAGAAAAATAAGTGAGTATTCAAATTTGATAACAAATTAGGTTTATACATAAGAGGGCTTATCTTCTTATAACAAGTAAAAATGCATTAAGATGTCGAAAACCCTAACATAAGTCACTGTGTCAAATTTCGGATAAATCTGATAATAAATGCGCCTTTGATGGGCCCAATACCTTACATCGAGAGATCGTTCTATAGGGCAGCTATATCCAAATCTGAAATGATCTGGCCCGTATTCAAGAAGGATATCGAGGCCCTAACACAATCCACTGTTCTAAATTTCAGCGAAATCGGACATAAAACCGCCTTTTATTTCGATTCTTATTAATTTTGCAGGGATACCAAACTCAGACATGGCTTGAAATACCTTTGAACGAAAAGTAGTATCGAAGGCGGCTTTGTAGTCAACAAAGAGATGTTGGGTGTTGATTTGTCCTTCTCGGGTCTTTTCCAGGATTTGGCGCAGTGTGAGTATCTGGTCTAGGGTGGATCTACCAGGTCTAAAGCCGCATTGATAGGTCCCAATTATCTCATTGAATTTTGGTTTTAATCTTTCACACAGTACGCCTTTCTTGTGAAAGGGACATAGTATGCTGAGGTTCCAATCATCGGGCATTAGTTCTTCAAGCCAGATTGCGCAGACATGCTGATGCACATGCCTTATCAGGGTGACTCCTCCGGTTTTAAATAAATCAGCGGTTAAATCATCGGCTCCTACTGCCTTGTTGTTCTTCAGTCGGGTCACTGCTACTTGGACCTCATTCTGACTAAGAGTTAATCATTCTATACCACCATCAGGGATTGGTATATTATCCATATCCTAAGCATGTCATCTGTGTCAGTTACCAGATTACCTCCTTTGTCTCTGCAGGAGGATGTGCCTGCACCAAAGCCATCGGTTTGATGTTTAATTTTTATACCCTCCACCATAGGATGGGGGTATACTAATTTCGTCATTCTGTTTGTAACTACTCGAAATATTCGTCTGAGACCCCATAAAGTATATATATTCTTGAACGTCGCGACATTTTATGTCGATCTAGCCATGTCCGTCCGTCTGTCCGTCTGTCCTTCCGTCCGCCTGTCTGTCGAAAGCACGCTAACTTCCGAAGGAGTAAAGCTAGCCGCTTGAAATTTTGCACAAATACTTCTTATTAGTGTAGGTCGGTTGGGATTGTAAATGGGCCATATCGGTCCATGATTTGATATAGCTGCCATATAAACCGATCCTGGGTCTTGACTTCTTGAGCCTCTAGAGTGCGCAATTCTTATCCGATTGGAATGAAATTTAGCACGATGTGTTTTGTTATGATATCCAACAACTGCGCCAAGTATGGTTCAAATCGGTCCATGTTTTGGTATAGCTGCCATATAAACCGATCTTGGGTCTCAACTTCTTGAGCCTCTAGAGTGCGCAATTCTTATCCGGGTAGAAAGAAATTTTGCACGACGTGTTTTCTTATGATATCCAACAACTGTGCCAAGTATGGTTTAAATCGGTCCATGTTTTGGTATAGCTGCCACATAAACCGATCTTGGGTCTTGACTTCTTGAACCTTTAGAGTGCGCAATTCTTATCCGATTGGAATGAAATTTTGCACGACGTGTTTTATTATGATATCCAACAACTGTGTCAAGTATGGTTCAAATCGGTTCATAACCTGATATAGCTGCCATATAAACCGATCTTGGGTCTTGACTTCTTGAGCCTCTAGAGTGCGCAATTCTTATCCGATTGGAATGAAATTTTGCACGACGTGTTTTGTTATGATATCCAATAACTGTGCCAAGTATGGTTCAAATCAGTTCATAACTTGATATAGCTGTCATATAAACAGATCTGGGGACTTGACTTCTTGAGCTTCTAGAGGGCGCACCTATCTGGATATCGCTCAAATAGCAGAGCAAATCTATTCTTTTATCCTTTTTTGCCAAAGAAGAGATGCCGGGAAAAGAACTCGGCAAATGCGACCCATGGTGGAGGGTATATAAGATTCGGCCCGGCCGAACTTAGCACGCTTTTACTTGTTTGGTAAAATTTCCGGACTTTATTCTGACTCCTGTACATCTCAATTCGCTCACACTCACGTCTCTCCATTTCCTTTTTCTTTCTGAGAAATAGACGTTTCTCCTCTCTCCTTTTTTCTTCCAATACTTCTCCTTCATCTGGCGCGTTGCTACTGATTGCAGGGTATCTCTATATGCCGCATTCTTGGCTTCAGTAGCATCTCCACACTCGTGGTCGCACCATGGGGTTTCTAGGAGGAGGCTTCCGTTACCCAAGTACGAATTTCACGGTATTTTCCATGGAGTGGGCAATGGTTTGCCACTGTGCCATTATATCATCGGAACATGGAATGCTTTCATCAAGCAGTTGGGTCAGTCGTTTGGAGTATGCCGCTGCCATTTGTGGTGTTTGCAGCTTTTCAATGTCCAGCTTCCGTGCAGTGTCAGATCGTACTTTTCTCGCCATGTTCAAACGGGTGCGAACCTTTGCTGCAACAAGGTAATGATCCGAATATATATTCGCTATACGGATCGATCGTACATCCAACACGCTGGATGCATGCCTTCCATCTATCACAAAGTGATCAAGTTGGTTTCTCGTGTTTTGATCGGGTGACAGTCATGAGGCTTTGTGAAAATTTTTATGTTGAAATCTGTTGCCATGTTTTTTGCCGCGGCGAAATCTATCAGCCTCAACCTATTATTGGACGTTATCTCGTGGAAGCTTAACTTTCCGACTGTTGGACCAAAAATTTCTTTCTTCCCTATCTTCGTAATAAAATCTCTCAGAACGATTTTAATATCATAGGCGGGGCATTGGTCATATTCTCTCTCTGGGCGCTCGCAGAAAATACCCCTGGTCTGGTTGTCTTTGTCTTCCGTCGAGTCATGGGCACAAATAAAGCTGATGTTGAAGAATTTGTCTTTTATGCGGATTGTGGCTAGCCTCTCATCCACCGGAGTAAAGCTGGAAACAAGGTGTTCCAGTCCTCGACTAACCACAAATCCATAGCCACATGCATGCCTCTTGTTATGGCAGCTATGTATAGTTCGTCACCGTTTGGTGTTGTAGTGACTCAATTCCCAGACCATCGCACTTCCTTTAAGGTGGTTATATCTGCCTTGTACTTCTCTAATACATCCGCCGGCGCGTATACTGCACCTTCTCTATAGAGAGTGCGGATATTCGGACAGGACAGGTGCAGATCCGCAAATTATGGTCCTTTTTTCGTTTGCGTGGGTCGTCCACGTTTCGTAGGTCGCCTTCGTTTCTCATAGTAGTTCTCAGTTTTCCGGGGGCGGGTTACTGGCCCAGCGCCCCAACCACATGGGTTTTGTGGGATTGCACACGTATCCCTCGTTGTGGCGAGCCGCTTGCTCCAAGATCCGACGCTGGCCACCAGCCGCCCCTAACCTGGGAAAAGATGCTGATGTTGGCCATGGGTATTCGAGGGCGCCAATAACTCGCCTTTTCATCTCGAGTATCATTGGCACTCAGTATTTAATAAAGAGCCAGTGCCACCTTACTCCTCACTGAGACTCTCCTCTTGAAAATCGCTGACTTGCCGCTGCCGCATTTGCAGCTACTCCGCATAAATGTTACTTAAATCGGACAATAAATGCGCCTTTTATGGGCCCAAATACTTAAATCGAGAGATCGGTCTATATGACAGCTGTATCCAAATCTGGACCAATCTAAATCATATTGAAAGAAGATTTCGAAGGGCCTAACACAAATTTCGGCGAAATCGGAAAAAAAAAATGACCAAGAATTTAAGTCTAGAGCTCAGTCTATATGGGGGCTCTATCCAAATTTAGACCGATCTTGGCCAAAGCGAGGAAGGATGTTGAGGGGCCTAATACAACTCACTGTCACAAATTTCGGCAAAATCGGACAATAGACGCGCCTTTTATGGGCCCAAGACCATAAATCGAGAGATCGGTCTATATGGCAACTATTTACAAATCTAGACCTGTCTGGGCCAAAAAGAAGAAGGATGTTGAACTATCCCAAAATGTTGGCAAAATCGGACAATAAATGCTTATTTTATGTGCCCAAGAATTTAAATCGAGAGATCGGTCTATATGGGGGCTCCATCCGAATCTAGACCGATCTTGGCCAAAGTGAGAAAGGGGCCTAATACAACTCACTGTCAGAGATTTCTGCGAAATGCAATAATAGATGAGCCTTTTATGGGCTCAAGACCCCAAATCGAGAGATCGGTCTATATGACAGCTATATCCAAATCCAGGCCTGTCTGGGCCAAAATGAAGAAGTATGTCGAAGGGCTTTACATATCCCACTGACCCAAATTTCACCGAAATCGCACAATTAATGAGCCTTTTATGGGGCCAGGGCCTTAAATCGAGAGATCTGTCCATATGGCAGCTAAAACTTTTCTTGCGGGTGCTTAGCCCACTCCCAGAGACTTTCCTATGCTTATGGCTGTCATATAGACCGATCTGCCGATTTGGGGTCTTATGTCAATAAATTTCTTGCCAATAATAGTCATGTATTACCCGATTTCGTTAAAATTTAGAATTTTGAGTCGGACTAGGCCTCCCTTTGTTTGAACCGGAAATGGACCACATAGGACCTTATTTCGATATGGCTGCTATATAGACCGATCTGCCGATTTAGTGTCTTAAGCCCATTAAAGCCGCATATATGCGATTTCGCTGAAATTAGAAACAGTGAGTGTATAATGGCCTCTCGTCATCCGAACGGAATATGATCCTCATCGGATCATATTTTGATATAGCTGTCATAAAGATCGATCTGCCGATTTAGGGTATAAGCCATAAAAGCCATTCATTTCCCGATTTTGATGAAATTAGAAACAGTGAATTTCTTTAAGCCTGCCGGTATCCTTTTCGGATATGGTCCAGATGGGATTATATTAGCACACAGCTGCCCTATTGACCGATCTGTCGATTTAGGGTCTTAAGCCCATAAAAGCCACATTTACTTACTGATTTCGCTGAAATTTGGAATAGTGAGTGGTTATAAGCATCCCATCGTTCAATCAGAATATGGTCCAGAGCAGGTTATGTTAAGTTATAGCTGTCTTATAGACTGGTCTTCCAACTACAGCGAAATCGGGCAATTGGTCGGCTTTGTATGGAATTTATACCCCAAACTGTGAGTTGTATAAAAGCTCTGGGCACCTGAATTAAATATGATCTAGATCAGCCCATATTTGGTTATAACTTTGAATATGGTAGTATAGTTATTAAAAAGTAGGGTGATGAATATATCCATGGTGGTGGGTATCAAAAGTTCGACATTCCATTAAGGAACTGGGGCAAACTTCTCACAAATCAATGAGAGCTGTCCGATTCAATGTTAAGCTCAATGATAAGAGACCTCCTTTTTATAGCCGAGTTTGAAAGGCGTGCCGCAGAGCGACACCTCTTTGGGGAGAAGTTTTTTACATGGCAAAGTACCTCACAAATGTCGCCAGCATTAGGAGGGGATAACCACTGCTGAAAATTTTTCTGATGTTCCTGCCACGATTCGAACCCAGCGTCATAGGCGGACATGCTTGCCTCTGCGCTACCATGGCCTCCTACTCGTTTTTACTTGTTTTCGTTCGTCCTCTCGGCAAAATCTTTCACAATGACTTACATTTACTCTTTCTCTACTTTTTCCCTCCTGTGTATTCGTTAAATATGTACTCACCATTCGTGTGGCCCCCGTCGATGTTCCATTGGAATAAATATTTCCCCTTTCTCTTGGCTTGGGCTCTACAACTTTTATCGTGAAATTCATCAGCTCAGCCAAGAGAGTAATCATGGAACCCTCTATACCAAACAATGATATCAAATCTCCAGTTTGCTTATCTTTCTCAACAAAAATAAAGGGAGGTAAATTCCAGGTGACAATGGTCAAAGGACATCGGTGCATGTTACGCACTTTGTTCGGATACAGTGTCTTGTTGATGGTGAAATTCTCCCCTTCAATGTCACTGAACGACACATACAATTCAGGTTGGGATGCATGGCATTGGTTTGGGGAAAAAGGAAAGTAGGTGTAAAGATAGGCATGTTTGCCAATCATCATTAGAATATTGACATTGATGACATAGATATAGAAGAGGCGATGAAAAATCTCTCTGACATGATTCATGCGTTCGACTTGTAGGCCGGTATAGACTAATAGAAAATAACCATGGCGTTGATAGTGGCGACTTTCATCCAAAAGTCCTTCCTCAAGTTTGCTGTAATAGGAAAATATCAAAAATTGAGACCAAATTGAATATTCAGATACTCACTTGTACGATTCGAGACTATCCAAAAACCAAACGCAGGTCTCTCGATTTGCATAGTATTTAAAAAATCTTTGCACTAATTCTTCACTACTCATAAACTCTTCCGAAAACTCAAAGGGAAACATTTCGCCCTCCACAAAATATTTGAGTTGATTTTCCGCCATCATGGTCCTACGAAGCACTTCATCAATAATACCATTTTGCTGGTGTTGTGCAGCTATGCTATTGGCATATTGGCCTATAGTCACGGCTGACACCGATTGGATGGCAAAGTCATTGTTCATAATCCACACCGTGGCCAAAATAAGCGGCAAATTTGCCATTGTCTGATTGTCGTTTAAGGTAATTTCCATTAAAGTATTCATGGCACGTGAGCTGGTATCGCAAATATAACTGGCCAAATTTGTCGACAAATCTGTCTGTTTAGTGCTGTTGATAGCCATCAACTAACTGACTTTTCATGATTGAGTTATAAAACATTTTTAAACCCATCACCATAAAATGGGGGTTATACTAATCTAGTCATTGTGTTTGCTGCAAATTTGCCCATTAAGGAACTGGGGCAAACTTCTCACAAATCAATGAGTGCTGTCCGTTTCAATTTTAAGCTCACTAAGAACTCCTTTTTTTAGCCGAGTCCGAACGGCGTGCCGCAGAGCGACACCTCTTTGGGGAGAAGTTTTTACATGGCAAAGTACCTTACAAATATCGCCAGCAATAGGAGGGGATAACGACCGCTGAACATCTTTCTGATGGTCCTGCCAGGATTCGAACACAGGCGTTCAGCGTCATAGGCGGACATGCTAACATCTGCGCTACGGTGGCCTTCGCGTTTGCTACACCTCGAAATATTGATATGTGCCCCTATTAAGTCTACATAAATTATTGATCGTCTTGACTTTCTTAGTCAATCTAGTCATGCCTGTCTGTCGAAATCAGCATAACAATCGAATGAAGATATATGCTTTAAAATTTTGCACCAATTCTTCTTGTCAATGTTGGGGTTTTGAAAATGGGCCATATAGGTAAAGATTTTGACAAAGCTTCCACATAAGCCGAACCCCGGTTTTTAATTCTTGAGCTTCCAGAAACCCCAATTTTCAACCAATTTGGCTAAAATTTGGCACACAGACTTTTGATTTTCAAATATATTCCCAATAGGTGCATAAAATGATATAGGCCCCATATAAGCCCATCCGCCTGATTTGAATTTTTGAGATCCTAGATCACTGAATTTTCTTATTTTACTGAAATTTTTCACAAAGATTTCGATTATGACTACCAACATTCGTGTCAAGAATGATCCGAATCGGTCTATAAATTGGATCCCCGTTTATAGACCGATTTGGAACATACTTGAAACGAATGTTGGTAGTCATAATCGAAATCTTTGTGACAAATTTCAGTAAAATAAGAAAATTTAGTGATCTAGGAGCTCAATAAGTCTATTCAGGGGGAACGGCTTATATGAGGGCTATATAAACGGATCCCCGGATTTGACTGCTTGCGTCCCTAGAGGCTTTAATAATCATCCGAAACTTGGTACCTGTGTCCTCAAGCCTAAATCAAAATCTGATTTTAATGTTACAAAATAGTTGAATTACAAACTGTGTAAATAATGGTTAACTTTTACCGGAATATGTGGTGGTAGGTTCCCTAGATTCGGCCCTGCCCAACTTTGCACATTTTTACTTGTCTCAAAGTAAACGTATAATAATAGAAGTGCAAATGTAATTGGACACGATATTTGGGTAAAATTGTTATCTAATGGCATACTTTTAATAAATGGTCATTTAAATATCATGCTAAACAAAATGGCATGCTATACCGAATACTTCATATTAAATACAGATAAAAATATAACAAAAAGGCGTTATGTTCGGACGGGCCGAACTTTGGATACCCACCACCTCGGGTATATATGTAAACCACACTTCCATCAAAATCCGGTATTAAGTGCATGCTTATGTCCCATAGCAGTTATATCCAAATATGTTCCGGTTTGGACCAAATACTAATCGGTACAAGTCATTATTCAATTGTATATAACAAAATATTGGGCTTTTAGTAGCTATATCTAAAAATAAACCGATCTGAACCATAAACAACACGGATGTCGAAAAGCCTATCATAAGTCACGGTGTCAAATTTCAGTGAAATCGGATTATAAATGCGCCTTTAATGGGACCAAGACTTTAAAACGAGATATGGGTTTACATGGCAGCTATATCCAAATCTGGACCGATTTGAGCCAAGTTGCAGAAAAATTTCAAATAGCCTAACACAGCGCACTGTCCCAAATATCGGCGAAATCGGACAATAAATGCGCCTTTTATGGCCCCAAAACCTAAAATCGAGAGATCGGTCTATATGGCAGCAGTATCCAAATCTGCACCGATCTGGTCCAAATCGAAGAAGGACGTCGAAGAGCCTAACACAACTCACTGTCCTAAATTTCGGCAAAATCGGACAATAAATGCGCCTTTTATGGGCCCAAAACCTAAAACCGAGAGATCGGTCTATATGGCAGCTATATCCAAATCTGGACCGATCTGGGCCAATTTGACGAATGATGTCAAAGGGCCTAACACAACTCACTGACCCAAATTTCGGCAAAATCGGACAATAAATGCGCCTTTTATGGCCCCAAAACCTAAAACCGAGAGATCGGTCTATATGGCAGCTATATCCAAATCTGGACCGATCTGGGCCAATTTAACGAAGGAAGGGCCGAAGGGCCTAATACAACTTACTGTCCCAAATTTCAGCATTATCGGATAATAAATGTGGCTTTTATGGACCTAAGACCCTTAATCGGCGGATCGGCCCATATGGCAGATATACTCAAATCTGGACCGATCTGAGCCAAATTGACGAAGGATATCGAAGGGCCTAACACAACTCACAGACCCAAATTTCAACAAAATTGGATAATAAATGTGGCTTTTATGGGCCTAAGACCCTTAATCGGCGGATCGGTCTATATGGCAGCTATATCCAAATCTGGACCGAATGATGTCAAAAGGCCTAGTTCAACTCACTGTCTTAAATTTCAGCATAATCGGATAATAATCGGCGGATCGGTCTATATGGCAGTTATATTCAAATCTGGACCGATCAAGGCTAATTTGACATATGATGTCAAAGGGCCTTACACAGCTCACTGTCCCAAATTTCATCAAAATCGGATAACAAATGTGGCTTTTGTGGGCCTAAGAACCTTAATCGGCTGATCGGTCCATATGGCAGATATTTCCAAATCTGGACCGATCTGAGCCAAATTGACGAAGGATATCGAAGGGCCTAACACAACTCACAGACCCAAATTTCAACAAAATTGGATAATAAATGTGGCTTTTATGGGCCTAAGACCCTTAATCGGCGGATCGGTCTATATGGCAGCTATATCCAAATCTGGACCGAATGATGTCAAAAGGCCTAGTACAACTCACTGTCTTAAATTTCAGCATAATCGGATAATAATCGGCGGATCGGTCTATATGGCAGTTATATTCAAATCTGGACCGATCAAGGCTAATTTGACTAATGATGTCAAAGGGCCTAATACAACTCACTGTCCCAAATTTCAGCATAATCGTATAATAAATGTGACTTTTGTGGGCCTAAGACCCTAAATAGGCGGATCGGTCTTTATGGGGGCTATATCAAGATATAGTCCGATATAGCCCATCTTCGAACTTAACCTGCTTATGGACAAAAAAAGAATCTGTGCAAAGTTTCAGCTCAATATCTTTATTTTTGAAGACTGTAGCGTGACAGACGGACGGACATGTCTAGATCGTCTTAGATTTTTACGCTGATCAAGAATATAGATACTTTATAGGGTCCGGAAATGGATATTTCGATGTGTTGCAAACGGAATGACAAAATGAATGTACCCCCATCCTTCGGTGGTGGGTGTAAAAATGTGTCGAGGGACCTAACACAACTCACTGTGCCAAGTTTCAGCGAAATTTAATAATAAATGCGCCTTTTATGGGTCTAAAACCATAAAACGAGAAATCGGTCTTTAGACCGATCTGGGCTAAATTGAACAGGTATGTCGAAATCCTTAACATAGCTCACCGTCCCAAGTTTCAAATCGGTCTAAATAGCAGCTATATCTCAATCTAAATTAAGCAAGTATATCGAGAGGCCTAACATTACTCGCCGTCACGAATTTCAACGAAATCGGAAAACTAATGCGCCTTTTTTGGCCCAAGACCTTAAATCGGGAGACCGGTACATTGGCAGCTATATCCAAATATGGAAGGATCTGGGCCGTATTGAATAAGAATGTTGAGTGGCCTTAAATAACTCAGTGTCCCTAATTTCAGCCGAATCACACAACAAATGCGCCTTTTATGGGCCCAAGAACTTAAATCAAGGAATCGGTCTATATATCAGCTATATTAAAAATCTGGACCGATCTGGGCCAAATTGAAGAAGGATGTCGAAGGTCCTAACACCACCCACTGTCCGAAATTTCAGCAAAATCGGAAAATAAATGTGGCTTTTATGGACCTAAGACCCTAAACCGCCGGATCGGTCTATATGGGACTATATCAAGATATAGTCCGATAGGCTTCCAAGGGCTCAGGATACAGTCCGATCTTCGAAATTAGCCTTTGTATGGGCAAAAACCGAATCTGTGCAAAGTTTCATCTCAATATCTCTATTTTCGTTAAAGACTGCAGCGTGATTTCAACAGACAGGCGGACGGACGGACATGGCTAGATCGTCTTAGATATTTATGACGATCAAGAATATATGTACGTTATAGGGTCTCAAATGGATATTTCGATGTGTGGCAAACGGAATGTCAAAATGACTATGGCCCCATCCTTCGGTGGTACCCACCACGAGAACGAGAAAGTTCAGCCAGGCCGAATCTTGGGTTCCCACCACCAATGATTTCGCTAAAATTTTACCCTTATAAACGGAGTTTGTATTTGAATTATTTTAGTTTCAAGAAGTCATATCGCGGTATCGGTACTTAGGGAGACTTATATCACCATATTGACCGATTCGGATTAAACTTGGCGCTGATGTTGTAAACCATAAGATAGGGTTCTGTTACAAATTTCAGCCAAATCGAATGAGGCTTCTAAGGGTTCAAGAAGTCAAATCTTCGGAGCGGATTATATGAGGGCTATATCTGCTTATAGACCGATTCGAATCACACTTGGCATGAATGTTGATAGTCATATCTTTAGCCTTTGTTCCAAATTTCAGCCAAATCGGATGAAAATTGAGGCTTCTAAGGGCTCAGGAAGTCAAATAGGGGGATTGGTTAATAAGGGGGCTATATTTGTTTATAGACCGATTCGAATCATACTTGGCGTGGATGTCGGAAGTCATAACAGAAGTTTTTTTTTCCAAATTTTAGTCAAGTCGAATGAAAATTCAGGCTTCTAAAGCCTCAGGAAGTCATATCGGTGGATTGGTTTATAAGGGGGGCTATATTTGTTTATAGACCGATTCGAATCATACTTGGCATGAATGTGGGAAGTCATAACAAAAGTTTTTGTTCCAAATTTCAGTCATATCTGTAGTCTTTGTTCTAAATTTCAGCCAAATCGGATGAAATTCGAGGCTTCTAAAGACTCAGGAAGTCAAATAGGGGGATTGGTCATACTTGGCGTGGATGTCGGAAGTCATAACAAAAGTTTTTTTTTCCAAATTTCAGTCAAGTCGGATGAAAATTGGGGCGATGCACCTACTACTATTTAACCTCTTAGAGAGCGTAAGTAGCCACTCAAGAAGTCAAATCTGGGGATCAGTTTATATGGGGGTTTATAATTTGCCTTGGCTATCGGCCTTCTCTAGCAAACCAATACCCTCTCTAAGAGGTGGGAATAATAAGAGGCGCATCGCTTTCAGCTTTATTAAGAGGCTTGCTGCGTATGATCCTAAGATGAACCAATTTTCCGATATTACTTCTTGAGCCCCAATCGGACGCAATTTGTATCCGATTTGGCTGAAATTTTGCAACAATGACTTTTACTATGGTCTCCAACATTCAAACCAAGTATTCACCCAATCGGTCCATAACCTGGTATAGATTCAATAGATCCAATTGGGCAAAAAGCTTAACAATAGCGATCCATGGTGGAAGGTAGATAAGGTTCGGCCCGGTCGAACTTAGCATGCCTTTACTTGTTGATATTTGTTTATGATCTGGCGAGGAACAGAATCCGTCCAATTTTACAAATGCTTGGAAAGCTCATTCCTTTGCACTAGCCTTTGGCCAAGGACTGCTCAATTGACCAATGATTTACACAAAGTAAAAACACAAAAGAAATCTTACTCACCATTTTTGTTGCTCCCGTCACAGTTCCATTTGGAAAAATATATCCTCTCTCCAAGGGTAGCGGTTCCACAACTTGTATGGTAAAATTCATTCTCTCGGCGAAAAACGATATCATGGAACCCTCAATACCGTGTAGTGCAATGAGTTCTTTAGTTTTGGGATTTTTGTCTACAAATACAAACGGAGGTAGATCCCATGTTGCCACGGTGAGAACGCAGCCGTGTAGGTTATCCACTTTACTGGGAAATACTGTCTTGGTGATGGCAAATCCCTTGCTTTCTACACCTTTGAAGGATAAGTACAGATGGGGCAATGATGAATGACATTTGGTGGGTGAATATGGAAAATAAGTGAAGAGATAGGCATCTTTTCCCACCATCATAAGAACATTGACATTGATGACATAGATGTGGAATAGACGACGAAAGATGACTCTGATATTATGCAAGCGCTGGGGCTCCGTGCCGGTATAGACCAAAAGGAAAAATCCATTGCGGTGATAGTGACGAGTTTCATTGAGCAACTCTTTTTCGAGTCGCCTAAGAAAAGAAGAGGGATTACAGGATGCTCTGGCTGTAGTTTTTTTTTTTGGATAAGCTTACATGTAGGACTCAAGGCCATCCAAAATCCAAATGCACCTCTCTCGATTTGAGTAGTATTTGAAAAAATGCCCTAGCCGTTCCTCTTCGTTTAGGAAATTCTCCGAATCATCGAAAGTGTACATCTCGCCCACCACTAGAAATTTTAAATTTGTTCC
Source organism: Stomoxys calcitrans (assembly GCF_963082655.1). Taxonomy (NCBI): domain Eukaryota; kingdom Metazoa; phylum Arthropoda; class Insecta; order Diptera; family Muscidae; genus Stomoxys; species Stomoxys calcitrans. The sequence goes on along the minus strand of NC_081555.1, from coordinate 147,597,199 downwards.
AGACTTCATGGTTCTTCCTAGAATGTCGTCCATTAAATTGTTTTGATGTTGCTGGTTTTCCTTATTGCTGGCATATTGACCTATGGTCACTGCTGAGACCGTATGAGTTGCAAAGGCATTGTTGATAATCCAGACGGTGGCCAGAATCAAGGGTAATTGGCCCATTGTCTGGCTATCGTTTAAGGCAACTTCCATTAATGTTCGCATGACAAGTTAAATACTTCGCTGTTGTTTGTCTATGGTCTGGTTAATGCAAATATTGCTCACTGACTAACTGTTCAACAGGCTTACCATGATTTAGTTGTGAACATTTTAAAAACAAGCCACAATTTTGCCATTTGATATAAATGATTATAAATATATGATATCTCCCGAGACAGGTGCTAATTAAGCTAGACACGACAATATGTTAAAAAATGCGTAACTTATTAATTATACCCTACACCACTACTGTGGCACAGGGAATTATAACTAAGTGCATTTAACGGTACACCCAAAAGGGAGATAGATAGACCCATTGATAAGTATACCGATCGACTCAGAATCACTTTCTGATTCGATTTAGCTATGTCCTATAACATAAGTGCCCAGTATGGTATGAAAAGATCTAGAAACTAATATAGCTCCCATTTAAACTAATTTCCCGATTTGATCTCTTGAGCCGCTAGAGGGCGCAGTTTTTGTTTGATTTGGCTGAAACTTTGCACTACAGCATCTCCTATGACCTTCAAGCTACGTGACAAATACAATCTGAATTGATCCATAGCCTAATATAGCTCCCATATGAACGGGTCTCCCGATTTTACTTCTTGAGCCCGTTTCGGGCTACCTAAGAAATTTTGCACATAGATTCTATTATGGTTTCCATCATCCAAAACATGTATGGTCTATGTCATAATCTCATATAGCTTCATTAGCATAGCACGCTTTTACTTGTTATACCCTCCACCATAGGATGGGGGTATACAAATTTCGACACGCTGTTTGTAACTCCTCGAAATATTCCTCTGAGACTCCATAAAGTATACACATTCTTGATCGTTATGTCATTTTAAGTCGATCTAGCCATGTCCGTCCGTCCTTACGTCCGTCCGTCCTTACGTCCGTCCGTCCTTACGTCCGTCCGTCCTTACGTCCGTCCGTCCTTACGTCCGTCCGTCCTTACGTCCGTCCGTCCTTACGTCCGTCCGTCCTTACGTCCGTCCGTCCTTACGTCCGTCCGTCCTTACGTCCGTCCGTCCTTACGTCCGTCCGTCCTTACGTCCGTCCGTCCTTACGTCCGTCCGTCCTTACGTCCGTCCGTCCTTACGTCCGTCCGTCCTTACGTCCGTCCGTCCTTACGTCCGTCCGTCCTTACGTCCGTCCGTCCTTACGTCCGTCCGTCCTTACGTCCGTCCGTCCTTACGTCCGTCCGTCCTTACGTCCGTCCGTCCTTACGTCCGTCCGTCCTTACGTCCGTCCGTCCTTACGTCCGTCCGTCCTTACGTCCGTCCGTCCTTACGTCCGTCCGTCCTTACGTCCGTCCGTCCTTACGTCCGTCCGTCCTTACGTCCGTCCGTCCTTACGTCCGTCCGTCCTTACGTCCGTCCGTCCTTACGTCCGTCCGTCCTTACGTCCGTCCGTCCTTACGTCCGTCCGTCCTTACGTCCGTCCGTCCTTACGTCCGTCCGTCCTTACGTCCGTCCGTCCTTACGTCCGTCCGTCCTTACGTCCGTCCGTCCTTACGTCCGTCCGTCCTTACGTCCGTCCGTCCTTACGTCCGTCCTTACGTCCGTCCGTCCTTACGTCCGTCCGTCCTTACGTCCGTCCGTCCTTACGTCCGTCCGTCCTTACGTCCGTCCGTCCTTACGTCCGTCCGTGCGTCTGTCTGTCGAAAGCACGCTAACTTTCGAACGAGTAAAGCTAGCCGCTTCAAATTTTGCACGAACACTTCTTATTAGCGTAGGTCGGTTGGAATTGTAGATGGGCCATATCGGTCCATGTTTTGATGTAGCTGAACTTCATTTCCGTTGGGAATAAAGTAGTTTTTTAACTTATGTTATGGCCACCCCAGCTATGGGCGTATATGAGGCTCAAATTAAAGGGATTTGGAAGTGCAGCACGAATTTAATATCCATATTTGAGTCGAAATGTCTGAGGTGCCATCCCTCCCCTAATGAGAACATTACCCTTAGGAAGAACATTGCCACCAGGAACCGAGGCAAATTCTCATACATCAATGGGTGCTTTCCAAGTCAAATTTAAACTCAATGATAAGGAACCATTTGTTATAGCCGAGTCCGAACGGCGTCCCGCAGTGTACCATTTTGGTGAAAATTTTTTAAATGACCATGCATGGCATTGTACCTCGCATATGTCTCCAACATTAAGAGGGCATAAACACCTCTTTGTCCGATGTTCTCAATCGAAAGCGTTCAGCGTCACAGGCAACAATGGCACGAATTCGATATCCGCATTTAGGGCAAAGTGTCCCCACTTCCCCCAAAGTGTCCACAACAAGATATTACAGAGTTAAAGAAGGCGCAGCGGAGCGGGCCCGGTTCGCCTAGTCTGTCATACAAACCGATTTGAGTTCTTAATTTCTTCAGCTAAAGAGAAGTTAAGACCTCTCAAGAGAGCGCAATTCTTATCCGATTTGGCTGAAATTTTGCATGAGGTGTTTTGTTATGATTTCTAACAACTGTGTAAAGTGTAGTTCAAATCAGTTCATAACCTGATATGTCTGTCATATTGGGTCTTGACTTCTTCAGCCTCTAGAGGGCGCAATTCCTATCCGATTTGGCTGAAATTTTGCATTAGGGATTTTGTTATGAGTTCCAAAAACTATGGTAAGTTTGGTTCATATCGGTTCTTATAGCTACCATATAAACCGATCTTGAATGTTGATTTCTTAAGCCACTAGAGGGCGCAATTCTTAATCGATTTGTCTCAAATTTTGTACAAAGTGTTTTGTTCTGATTTCCAACAACTGTGTCAAATATGGTTTTAATTGGTCTATAACCTGATACAGCTGCCATATAAACCGATCTGGGATCTTGACTTCTTGAGCCTCCAGAGGTCGCAATTATTATCCGACTTGGCTGAAATTTTGTACAACGGCTTCTCTTTTGACCTTCAACATACGTGTCAAACGTGGTCTGAATCGGTGTAGCGCCAGATTCAACTCCCATATAAACCGATCTCCCTATTTTACTTCTTGATCCCCTAAAGGTCGCAATTCTTATTCGAATTGCCTAAAATTTTACACCATGACTTCTACTTTAGCCTCCAACATTCAATCCAATAATGGTCCGAATCGGACCATAACTTGATAATGCATAGCAATTATTTTCTTGTATCCTATGTTTGCCTAAAAAGAGATACCGGGTAAAGAACTCGACAAACGCGATCCATGGTGGAGGGTATATAAAATTTGTCCCGGCCGAACTTAGCACGCTTTTATTTATTTTGTCCCTAGGTCAGTTTAGCTTTTAGTGGCAATCTGCCATCAGACTCACTTAAACATTTTCGTATATTGTGATACCATAGGAACAGGAGAAGGAAGATGCCTTTAAGTGCCTACCGTTGAACTTTATATTGATTTATAAAGCTCAACAACTTGCGAATATTCACATCCCATAAATCGGACAAGTTCTCGAAGGATGAGAACCTAAAGCAGAACTCCTTCTGACTGCCAGTGCAGGACACACGCAAAGTAGGTGGTCTTTGGTGTCTTCTTCCTCGACGTTCTCAACTTCTTCAAAGCTTTGGCAAAAACCATTACCTGCAACCTTTAGTCTGTCAGCAAGTTTTCCATTCAGGCAGTGATCTGTCATGACAGACACAATGACTGAGACGTCTGTTCTAGCCAGTGATAGCAAAGCAGTAGACCTCTTCATGTCTAGATTAAGATTAGGCCACATAATTTTGAAATGCTCACAAACTTTTCTGTGCACCTACCACAATATCTAAGGAGTTTGGTCGAAATCGGTTCAGATTTTGATATAGCTCCCATATATATATTCATACGATTTTGCGGTGGTCCCATCCATTATCCATCCTACTTTCTATCCAGTCCATTCTACAGTATGACCCACAGTCCATCCTTTTATCAGTTGTAATTTTCATTCCACAATGAATACTTCTTTTTTTTTTTGCATAGCATTAGTCTTAAAATATTCATTACATATCTCAAGTTCAAATGTTCTCTAAATGTTTGCTGTATTCGTATCTTTTCAATTATTTACTCTTAAGTTGACAATGGAAAAAAATATCGATTAATTTTTTTTTTCAAATTCTCTGATAAGGATAAAAAGTTACAAGCATCAGCAAACTGTAGTGCATCTTATTAATAATGCAAACATTTGTTCCTTCTCCTCTCCGCCAGGCCCCATTGAACGACGATGAAAGTCTCCATTGTATCCTTGCAAAGGACACTTAATCATGCTGAGCCTTAACAAACGATTTGGCTTCAAGTACTTTTATATCAAAGTTGTCGCATAAAAGTCTTTAACATCTTCAATTCCCTATTGAGTTTGCGAAAATGCAGTGGGAGAGAGAGAGAGCGAGAGGGAGGGTAGTACAATGATCTGGAGACAGTCATTATTCTCTTTCATGCCATTAGTTTTCAATGGTTTTTCAATTGAATGCATTACGAAAATCTACACTTGAACTCAAAGAGGAAGATAATACCGAAACTTTGGTAAGCAGTATGACGTAGAAGAAGATGTCGATGGTGGTAGTAGATGTAGATGTAGATGTGTGGAGCTGATGTTTGTAGATGTGAAGATTTTTAGGAAATGCAGGCTGCATATTAAACTGTAGTGGATTTGTTACCCAAGTAAGAGAAATTATTGTCATTTATTAGATTTTTTGAAATCTTGCCATAAATTTGATGGTGTTCTAACAAGAATTTGCTTTATATGAGTTTTTAATACAAATGGTTAGCATGCAGTTGAAGAAAATGTTGAAAAATTTCCGAAAGTAGTCAAAAATATAAATGGAACGGTACTTTGGTTTTGATACTTTCTATACCTGAGCTCAAATGCTGAATCTTGTGGATCATATTGCAAAAATTTGCCCATGAACATTCCACTAAGGAACAGAGGCAAACTTCTCACATATCAATGAGTGTGGTCCGATACAAGTTTAAGCTCAATGATAAGGGGCC
>NC_081555.1:147579550-147587050 GCF_963082655.1 Stomoxys calcitrans | reverse complement strand
AGCATTTATGGGCTTCAGACCCCTTATCGGCAGTTGGGTTTATATGGCAGCTATATCTAAACAAAGTCGGATCTGAAGCTAATTTGGATGAGATGCCGGGAGGCTTAAAACTACTCAAAGTTTAAAATTTCAGCGAAATCGGATAAAAAATAAAGCATTCATGGATTTCAGACCCTTTATCGGCAAATCGGTCTCTATAACAGCTATATCCTAATATGGTCCGATTTGGCCCGTTCAAGAATTTTACCAGCGTGCATCAAAGAAACGTATCTGTGCTAAATTTCAGCTCAATATCTCAATTTTTGAAGACTGTAGAGTGATTGCAACAGGTGTTGTTCCACAGCGGTAGTGAAGGGTATAAAAACAAGTAAAAGCATGTCAAGTTTGGCCAGGCCGAGTATTACATACCATCCACCATGGATCGCATTTGTCAAGTTCTTCGTCCGGAATCTCTTTATGGGCAAACAGTGCTATTGGAGTAATATAAGGTTATGCTATTGGAGTAATATAAGGTTATGAACCGATTCGGACCAAAGTTGGTTTGGATGTTGGTGACCACGGTAGAAGTCATAGTGTAAAGTTTTAGCCAAATCGGATAAGTATTGCGCCCTCTAGGGGCTCAGGATGTAAAATCGGGAGATCGTTTAATATGGGCTCTATAGCGGGTTATGAAACTTTTCAATCCCATGGCAGCTGGTTGTAGGCACCGTATTGACCTAATGGAATCCTCGTCGGCAAGGGCTGCCGCCTCAGTGTACGTGATCGTTCTTTTTTCGTCATGGGAGGGTCACATCCCGGAGTGCCTTCTCCGCACTCTTCTGGTCCGTGCCGGGACTCAAAGGAACCCCGGACCCGGTTTCTGTTCGGTGAGGTGTCGGTCGGTGAGGTGTAACCGGTGCATGGATTTTTATACCCACCACTGAAGGATGGGGGTATATTCATTTTGTCATTCCGTTTGAAACATATCGAAATATCCATTTCCGACCCTATAAAATACATATATTCTTGATCAGCGAAAAAATCTAAGACGATCTAGACATGTCCGTCCGTCTGTACGTCAGTCTGTTGAAATCACGCTACAGTCTTTAAAAATAGAGATATTGAGCTGAAACTTTGCACAGATCATTTTTTTCCATAAGCAGGTTAAGTTCGAAGATGGGCTACATCGGACTATATCTTGATATAGCCCCCATATAGACCGATCCGCCGATTTGGAGTTTTGAGCCCATAAAAGCCACATTTATTATCCGATTTTGCTGAAATTTGGTACAGTGAATTGCATTAGGCCCTTCCGCCGATTTAGGGTTTTGAGCCCATATAAGCCACATTTATCATCCGATTTTGCTGAAATCTGAGACAGTGAGTGTTGTTAGCCACTTCGACATCCTTCTTTAATTTGGCCCCAATCGGATCAGATTTCGATACATCTGCCATATAGACCCATACGCCGATAAAAGCCACATTTATTATCCATTTTGCTGAAATTTGCTACAGTGAGTTGTGTTAGGCCCTTTACGTTATTTTGGCCCGGATCGGTCCAGATTTGTATATAGCTGCTATATAGACCGATCCTCCGATTTAGTGTCTTAGGCCCATAAAAGCCATATTTATTATCAGATTTTGCTGAAATTTGAGACAGTGAGTTGTGTAAGGCCCTTCGACATCCTTCGTCAATTTGGCCCGGATCGATGCCGATTTGGATATAGCTGCCATATAGACCGATCCTCCGATTTAGAGTCTTAGGCCCATAAAAGCCATATTTATTATCTGATTTTGCTGAAATTTTGGACAGTGAGTTGTGTTAGGCTCTTCGTTAATTTGGCGCGGATCGGTACAGATTTGGATATAGCTGCCATATAGACCGATCCGCCGATTTTGGGTCTTAAGGCCATAATAGCCATATTTATGATCCGATTTTGCTGAAATTTGGGGCAGAGAGTTGTGTTAGATCCTTCAGCATCCTTCGTCAATTTGGCTCAAATCGATCAAGATTTGGATATAGCTGCCATATAGACCGATCTGCCGATTTAGTGTCTTAGGCCCATAAAAGCCATATTTATTATCCGATTTTGCTGAAATACGGCACAGTGAGTTGTGTTAGGCCCTTCGACATCCTTTATTAATTTGGCCCGGATCGGTCCAGATTTAGATATAGCTGCGATATAGACCGATCCGCCGATTTAGGGTCTTGAGCCCATAATAGCCATATTTTTTATCCGATTTTACTGAAATTTGATACAGTGAGTTGTGTTAGGCCCTTCGACATCCTTCGTTAATTTGGCTCAAATCGATCAAGATTTGGATATAGCTGCCATATGGACCGATCTCTCGATTTAAGGTTTTGGGCCTATAAAAGCCACATTTATTATCCGATTTTGCTGAAATTTGGGAAAGTGAGTTATGTTAGGTCCTTCAGCATCCTTCGTCAATTTGGTCCGGATCGATGCAGATTTGGATATAGCTGCTTATAGAATGTTCCGCCGATTTAAGGTTTTGAGCCCATAAAAGCCACATTTATTATCCGATTTTGCTGAAATTTAGGACATTGAGTTGTGTTTGGCCCTTTGACATCTTTCGTTAATTTGGCCCGGATCGGTGCAGACTTGGTTAAAGCTGCCATATAGACCGATCTCCCAATTTAGGGTCTTAGGCCCATAACAGCCACATTTTTTATCCGATTTTGCTGAAATTTGAGACAGTGAGTTATTTTAAAAGCCTCGACATACTTTTGCAATATGGCAGAGATCGATGCAGATTTGGATATAGCTGCCATATAAACCGATCTTGACTTCTTGAGCCTCTAGAAGGCGCAATTCTTATCCGACCAGAATGAAATTTTGCCCGACGTGTTCTGTTATGATATCCAACAACTGTGCCAAGTATGGTTCAAATCGGTCCATAACCTGATATAGCTGTCATATAAACAGATCTAGGGATTTGACTTCTTGAGCTTCTAGAGGGCGCAATTCCTATCCGATTTGGCTGAAATTTTGCATGACGTATTTTATTTTTACTTTCAACAACTGTGTGTCAAATAAGTTTCAAATCGGTTCATAACCTGATATAGCTGCCATATAAACCGATCTGGAATCTTGACTTCTTGACCCCTAGAGGTCGCAATTATTATCCGATATGCCTGAAATTTTGTACGACGGATCCTCTCATGACCATCAACAAACGTGTTTATTATGGTCTGAATCGGTCTATAGCCCGATGCAGATCCCATATAAATCTTTCTCTCTATTTTACTTCGTGAGCCCAAAGGGCGCAATTCTTATACGAATTGGCTGAAATTTTACACAGGTCTCCAACATATAATTTAATTGTGGTCCGAACCGGACCATATCTTGACATCGTTTTAATAGCAGAGCAACTCTGTTCTTATATCCTTTTTGCCCAAGAAGAGATGCCGGGAAAAGAACTCGACAAATGCGATCCATGTTGGAGGGTATATAAGATTCGGCCCGGCCGAACTTAGCACGCTTTTACTTGTTTTATATTTTCATTGGAGCTGTTTGCTTTGACGAAAACTTAAACAATGAACGACTTCTATAAGCTTGCCATATTTTTAAATGAATTATAGACCTCTTCCATCCTCTTGGCTGCTGCCTTATCTTTTAACTGATCATACAACCAGTATATCATAGACAAAAAACTAAATTTGACTTGTGTGATTTGAAACTAAAAGGCTTTTTACAATGACCCAAGGAATAATCTGGATGACACAATACATCTCGTTTCTGTAGTATAACAATCGAATAAACGAAGTGTATTCGAATCTAAACAAAATCCATTTCCTAACTGATGAACATTTATGCACAATTTTTGCAAGCAACTTGTCATAGGGTTACCTATGACACTCTTTAAACGAGTTATCGTTTTACAATTTTAAATGGCATTAAAATGTTAGCCTTGCCCAATTTTACTTTATGCATATTTAGCTTACAAATGTCCAAGTGCATTTACTTTGGCCATACACATTTGAATTTCTCAGAACTTAATTGGGCGTTATGATTTCCTTGCTTTATGCAAATTTCATTCCAGGGTATTATTAACAATTACATTTATTTTATTCAATATGGGTTGATAATCACAACACAGGTATTGACTTTGCAGCCAATATAATGCCACAATGGATATAATAACAACTTTTACTCAACATCAAACTAAGTGAAATATTTATTTATTTATTCATGCACTTTAATGTTCTTTAAAGTTTCAAATGCATTTAAGTCCCATGAAAATCCCATTTCCTGTTCGCATTACAAATAATCCCCATAGTTTATGGCGTTCTTAAACACAACATGATAATGTCGAGAGAGAGAGAGAGAGAGAGAGAGAGATACATACTGATACTCAACTAAACTAAAAGTGAAATTTCGGTACAAATTATGCCTAAATTGACATACTTCCGGTGAGCGAGTAAGAGTGTGAGTGCTTCTAAGTGCGTGCTTGTTGCCACACACACACACACACACCAGTATATGTGAACGCAATGGGAAATGGGTGGTATGAGGGGTCACAGATGCTTATGTTTATCGAGACAAAGCCGTCTCTGGCATATCCTTTATGCATCAGTTAATCATAATTTATTGACTTCATTATAATACAATTTGGTAGAGAGAATTTATAAAATGTGCATGTGCAAGTGCACCACACACACACACACACACATATACATGTGACATATAGACACACGTACCTATATGTGTATATACTACATGCTTGCAATTTGGGGATTAAAGTAAAATTGTTGAAAGCTGAAAAATATGGTAAAAGTAAAAAATTTAGTGCTTTGATATATATTCCCTCTTATGCGAGTGATGATTTTGTTTCATATGACTGAAAATATTGGACCAATATAATTATAAATAAATAATATTTCCATCATACTATTCTATAATTACTCCTCTACCATAACCAAGGTCATATCCCAATATGGGATGGTCTGCATCCTATTTGATTCAGAAGCTGGAAGCCCTTATAAAAGTCACAGATTAAGCGAGATTGGGAAATTAATTAATTTTTTATGGGATTAAGACATTCAGAGGTAAGCATGTCCGCATGAACGCCTGGATTCGAATCCTGGCGAGACCATCAGAATATACTTTTTGCTGTGGCTTTCCCCCCTAATGCTGGTAACATTTGTGAGGTACTATGCCATGTGAAACTTCTCTCCAAATAGGTGTCGCACTGCGGCACGCCGTTCGGACTCGGCTATAAAAAGGAGGCCCCTTTACCATTGACTGCACTTGGACTGCACCCATTGATATGTGAGAAACAATGGCAGGCCTAGTCCAACTCAAAGTTTCAGATTTCAGCGAAAACGGGTAACAATGGGTCTTTTATGGACATAAAATCGTAAATTGGCAGATCGTTCTATATATCAGTTATATCAATCGGCCCAAAGCAACTCACTGTTTTGACCTCTGACGAGCTGTTTGACGGTATCAATACATTCCGCCGACGCAAAACGCAGCGTAAAGATGTCCCCTCTATACTCGCTGCTCATCATTTGTATGGGTGGACCCTCTACAGAGTTCCACACATGTTCCAAAATCCGATCGTTAACCAGATCCTCCACTTGTGACCGATGATCTGGGGGAATCCAACCGGATGCACAGCCGATATTGATGACTGCAAAAGTCAGCTCATCTCTGTTGTGCTTCCTTGCCACTCTGGCGAAGCGGGGCGGCACCTTACCATTCTCAGCGACCATCTTCCCCTTCCGTGATGGCTGTGGCCTTTTGGAAGTCACAGTCCTCCATGAAGACTCGGGGGCCGTGCGCGCTTCCTTCGTTACTGTTCCAACTTTGTCCACCTCCGCAGGACACAGTCGCAATGGAGTCTCCATTGCGGTATGGCTGGCTTCGTTTTCCCAGAGTACTTGAAAGCGGGGAGCTCTTTTTCTTCTTCAGTATTTTAGCAGTGTTATGCTCTTCGGTGGATCTGATTCTTTTTCCAGCTTTCGTAGAAGAGCTTGGAATGTCAGTTCTATCCCTTTTAGCATCCTGCACTTTTGTCCGATTACGCTGCCGGTACATACTCCTCTGTCTCCTTCGTCGAAGCCTTCGCTCACTTCTGATGTCATCACGATGCCCTCATCTCTCGATTCGGCTGCGATGACTGTTTCATTGACACAGTCGCTGTCTGAATCCGAGTCAGAAACTCCACCTTTACTTAAAGGCTGGGGAGGAATTGTGCATACCTCTGGTTTATCAGTCTCTTCCTCATTTATTAGTCTGACTACTAGTTGTGCGTTTGAAGCATTACTCTCGAATATAGGTGCCAAGGGGAAGGGGAAGGGGAGGATAACATGCTGCGGTCTGACGCCTCCACCGCAGATGTTGAGTCTTTGGAGTCCATTTTTAGCCTACTCGAAAAGGCTTTAAAATTTTTTCGTAATAGGTAGTACCTATTCCGAGATACGAATTTATATTTATTTTTTCTTTGAGGAGCGAAATAAAAACACGTTAGCTTCACTCAACGGCTATGTTGGATTCAGGCTTAACTGAAACTTTTTATTAACTTTTTCCCCTTTGTGGTGTTTCCACAGTTATAACATCCAATCAAAACTATAACTTCCAAACCAAAAATTGAAAATTTTCATCATTAAAGTTCTAAACGTAGTACAAATTTTGATTACCCCCCATACATGTTCCTCAGTCATGCCTCTTACTTTGAATACCTTTATGCATAATGCATTCATACATGCAGAGGTAAGTAATTCAATACATATATAATTACAATATACACACTTAATTTCACAAAAGGATTACTCGAGCGACAGACATGTTTTTCACAAATACATACGCACATCAATGCATGCGGTTAACCCACATAGTCGCTTTGTATTTTCCCCCCTCGTTCTTAACATGCCTTAGGGTGTGAGTGTGAAATAATTAAAGTGTTAAGTAAAAGGGATCATTTTAATAGTACGCTAATGTTGACGCATTTTTAACTAAGAGCGGATAAATATATGTGAGCGCATAATTTATACGGTGTTAATGCATTACAGCAGCTAAAAATTTGAATGAAATTATAGTTCGATGTATTATTGCAATTTAAGGACCATGATTTGCGAATTCTCACCTGGACATTTCGAGAAAACTAAAGGGCCCACATTTTTGCTCTGCAGGATGTCCGGCAGATTGGGAGTGGTGAATGCAGACACATCTGTCTTCAGATATACTTCCGTGGATGGCAGGGTCACCACAATTAACATAATACCAAATTCTTTTACATCAGTCTCATATGTGTCCATTACGCTATAAAAGGGATTTTTATACCCACCACCGAAGGGTAGGGAGTATATTCATTTTGTCATTCCGTTTGCAACACATCGAAATATCCATTTCCGACCCTGTAGAGTATATATATTCTTGATCAGCGTCAAAATCTAAGACGATCTAGACATGTCCGTCCGTCTGTATGTTGAAATCACGCTACAGTCTTCAAAAATAGAGATATTGAGCTGAAATTTTGCACAGATTCTTTTTT
>NC_081555.1:147494082-147579350 GCF_963082655.1 Stomoxys calcitrans | reverse complement strand
ATGTGTCCATTACGCAATAAAGGAGATTTTTTATACCCATCCCCGAAGGATGATTCCCTTTGCAACACATCGAAATATCCATTTTCGACCCTATTAAGTATATTTATTCTTGATCAGCGTAAAAATTTAAGACGATCTAGCCATGTCCGTCCGTATGTCTGTTGAAATCGCGCTACCGTCTTTAAAAATAGAGATATTGAGCTGAAAATGTTGCACAGATTCTTTTTTTATACACTCCATCATAGGATGGGGGTATACTAATTTCGTCATTCTGTTTGTAACAACTAGAAATATTCGTCTGAGACCCCATAAAGTATATTTATTCTTGATCGTCGTGACATTTTTTGTCGATCTAGCCATGTCCGTCCGTCCGTCTGTCTGTCGAAAGCACACTAACTTTCGAAGGAGTAAAGCTAGCCGCTTGAAATTTTGCACAAATACTTCTTATTAGTGTAGGTCGGATGGTATTCTAAATGGGCCATATCGGTCCATGTTTTGATATAGCTGCCATATAAACCGATCTTGGGTAATGACTTCTTGAGCCTCTAGAGTGCGCAATTCTTATCCGATTGGAATGAAATTTTGCACGACGTGTTTTGTTATGATATCCAACAACTGTGACAAGTATGATTTAAATCGGTCAATAACCTGATATAGCTGATATAGCTGCCATATAAACCGATCTTGGGTCTTTACTTCTTGAGCCTCTAGAGGGCGCAATTCTTATCCGATTCGAATGAAATTTTGCACGACGTGTTTTGTTATGACATCCAATAATTGTGCCATGTATGTTTCAAATCGGTCCATAACCTGATATAGCTGTCATATAAACCGATGTTGGGTCCTGACTTCTTTAGCCTCTAGAGGGCGCAATTCTTATCCGAATGGAATGAAATTTTGCACGACGTGTTTTGTTATGACATCCAACAACTGTGCCAAGTATGGTTCAAATCGATTCATAACCTGATATAGCTGTCATATAAACCGATCTTGGGTCTTGACTTCTTGAGCCTCTAGAGTGCGCAATTCTTATCCGATTGGAATGAAATTTTGCACGACGTGTTTTGTTATTATATCCAACAACTGTGCCAAATATGGTTCAATTCGGTTCATAACCTGATATAGCTGCCATATAAACCGATCTTGGGTCTTGATTTCTTGAGCCTCTAGAGTGCGCAATTCTTATCCGATTGGAATGAAATTTTGCAAGATGTGTTTTGTTATGTTATATATGTTATATATCCAACAACTGTTCTAAGTATGGTTCAAATCGGTCCATAACCTGATATAGCTGCCATATAAACCGATCTGGGGTCTTGACTTCTTGAGCCTCTAGAGTGCGCAATTATCCGATTGGAATGAAATTTTGCACGACGTGTTTTGTTATGATATCCAACAACTGTTCTAAGTATGGATGAAATCGGTTCATAACCTGATATAGCTGTCATATAAACCGATCTTGGGTCTTGATTTCTTGAGCCTCTAGAGTGCGCAATTCTTATCCGATTGGAATGAAATTTTGCAAGATGTGTTTTGTTATGTTATATATGTTATATATCCAACAACTGTTCTAAGTATGGTTCAAATCGGTCCATAACCTGATATAGCTGCCATATAAACCGATCTGGGGTCTTGACTTCTTGAGCCTCTAGAGTGCGCAATTATCCGATTGGAATGAAATTTTGCACGACGTGTTTTGTTATGATATCCAACAACTGTGCCAAGTATGGTTCAAATTGGTCCATAACCTGATATAGGTGCCATATAAACCGATCTGGGATATTGACTTCTTGAGCCTCTAGACGTCGCAATTATTATCCGATTTGCCTGAAATTTTGTACGACAGATCCTCTCATGACCATCAACATACGTGTTTATTATGGTCTGAATGGGTCTATAGCCCGATACCTCTCCCATATTAATCGATCTCTCTATTTTACTTCTTGAGCCCCCAAAGGACGCAATTCTTATTCGAATTGGCTGACATTTTACACAGGTCTCCAACATATAAATTAATTGTGGTCCAAACCGGACTATATCTTGTTATCGCTCTAATAGCAGAGCAAATCTTTTCTTATATCATTTTTTGCCTAAGAAGAGATGCCGGGAAAAGAACTCGACAAATGCGATCCATGGTGGAGGGTATAAAAGATTCGGCCCGGCCGAGCTTAGCACGCTTTTACTTGTTATTACATGTTTTCTCACATTTTAAAATGAATGCCCCCATATTTTTCCCTTTTGATCGCAATTAGTAAGGTACGAATTTTTATAGCAATCGGTGAACGATGCCTACACTCTATGCTAAGTTCAGCGTATTCAAAAAAGAATTGCGACCTTTAAAGGGTTGATAAGTCAAGATATGAAATCGCTCTCTTAATCAAATACTGAGTGCCAATGATACTCGAAATGACAGGGTGAGTAATTGGTTCCTTCAAATTACCAATGGCCAACATCAGCGTCTGTTCCCAGGTCAGGGGCGGTTGGGGGCCAGCGTTGGATCTTGGACTGCGGCTCGCCACAACGAGGGATACATGAGCAACCCCACAAAACCCATTCGGTTGGGGCGCTGCGACAGTATACCGCCGCGGAAAAATATGAGAATTTCTATAAGAACCACTGGGAATAGTAAACATGGGTCCACCCAACGTTGAAGACCCACGCAAACTAAAAAAGGACCATGATTTGCGGATCTGCACTTGGAATGTCAGCGCTCTTTATAGAGAAGGTGCAGTATAAGCGCTGGCGGTGGTATTGGAGAAGTACAAGGCAGATATTACCGCCTTACAGGAAATGCGATAGACTGGGAATGGCGTCACTACAACACCAAACGGTGACGAACTATAATATAGCTGCCATAACACGAGGCATAAATTTGTTTTTGGATTTGTGGTGAGTCGGAGACTGAAACACCTTGTCTCAAGCTTTTCTCCGGTGGATGAGAGACTAGCCACAATCCGCATAAAAGGTCAATTCTTCAACATTAGCCTTATTTGTGCTCATGCCCCGACGGAAGACAAGGACGAGCAGACCAAGGATAATTTCTACGAGCGCCTAGAGAGAGAATATGACCACTGCCTCGCCCATGATATTAAAATCGTTCTGGGAGATTTTAATGCGAAGGTAGAGAAGGAAGACATTTTTGGTCCAATAGTCGGAGGCCACCGTAGCGCAGAGGTTAGCATGTCCGCCTATGACGCTGAACGCCTTGGTTCAAATCCTGGCAAGACCATCAGAAAACATTTTCAGCGGTGGCTTTCCCCTCCTAATTCTGGCAACATTTGTGAGGTAATATGCCATGTAGAACTTCTCTCTAGTAGCACCAGATTTCAACATAAAAATATTCACAAAGCCACATGGCTGTCACCCGATCAAAACACGAGAAACCAAATTGATCACATTGTGATAGATGGAAGGCATTCATCCAGCGTGTTAGATGTATGATCGATTCGTGGAGCGAATATAGATTCGGATCATTACCTTGTTGCAGCAAAGGTTCGCACTCGTTTGAACATGGCGAGGAAAGTACCATTTGACACTGCACGGAAACTGGACACTGAAAAGCTGCTAACACACCAGATGGCAGTGGCATACTCCACTCGACTGACCCAACTGCTTGATGAAAGCACTCCTTGTTCCAATGATGTAATGGCACAATGGCAAACCATTGCCCACTCCATGGAAAATGCCGCGAAATCCGTACTTGGGTACCGGAAGCCTCCTCCAAGAAACCCATGGTACGGGCAAGAGTGCCGAGGTGCCACTGATGCCAAGAATGTGGCATATAGAGCAATCAGTGGCGAAGCGCCAGATGTAGGAGAGGTATCGGGAGAAAAGGAGAGAGGACAAACATGCAAGGAAATGCAAAGACTTGATTGTGAGCGAATTGAGATGTGCAGAAGTCAGAATGAAGTCCGGAAGTTTTACCAAAGAATTAAACATCAAAGCGATTTCTTTGGTGCAGAAACATTCTCCTGCAGAGACAAAAAAGGAAATCTGGTAACTAACACAGATAGGATGCTGAGGATATGGCAAGAACATTTTACCCAACTGCTAGTGCCCGACGTTGGCGGCGCAGAGGCTACCGCAGAACCAAAACCTGATTATCGTATGGAATGTTTAACTCCTAGTCAGAATGCGGTCCAAGTAGCAGTGACCCGACTAAAGAACAATAAGGCAGCAGGAGCCGACGGGTTACCCGCTGAACTATTTAAGACCGGAGGCGACACGCTGAGAAGGTGTTTGCATCAGCTTATCTACGCAATCTGGCTAGAAGAACGCATACCCGATGATTGGAACCTCTGCGTACTATGTTCCGTACACAAGAAAGGAGACAAGACGGAATGTGCCAACTACAGAGGAATAAGTCTTCTCCCCCTCGCATACAAGATACTCTCCAGCGTACTGAGTGAAAGATTGAAACCTAAAGTCAGCGAGATAATTGGACCCTATCAATTCGGCTTTAGACCTGGTAAATCCACCCTAGACCAGATATTCACACTGCGCCAAATCCTGGAAAAGACCCGAGAAGGACAAATCAACACATTCCATATCTTTGTTGATTACAAAGCCGCCTTCGATACTCCTTTACGTTCAAAGGTATTTCAAGCCTGAATGTCTGAATTCGGCATCCCTGCATAATTATTAAGACTCTGCAGCCGGCCGGGCCGACCGAACTTAGTTCGCTTTTACTTGTTTAAAATGGCATAGTACTTCACAAATGTCGCAGGTATTTTGTGGGGATAACCACGACCTAAAATTATTCTAATGTTCTCGTAAGAATTCGAACTTAGGCGTTTAGCGTCGTAGGCAGAAAATCTATCCAATGCTCTACGATGTCCTCCAATATAAGTTCAATGGCCTGTGTCACAATGATGGTGTAGGGTACAAAATAGACTTTTTGCCTCCGAAACTGGTTTTTGGGCTCATAGTTCACTGTCATGATGTGGACATGGCTAGATCGACTCAGACTGTTAAGACGTTGAAAATTTCTTGTCGTTACAAAGGAAATGGCTTCATCTGTATACCCCTTTCCCATGGAGGAGGGTATAAAAATAGTATTTCTTACCAAAATTTTTTTTAAAATACTATTAAATATTTTCTTCCTTCTGTGCTGTAACTTTCATTTTATTTACTCCTTCTTGTTTTATTAAATTAAATCAGTGCAAAATCCGCTTCCTCACACATTTATATGATATGTGAAGTCTGAAGTTTAGTTTTGCATGTCAAAATGGCTAGCTATGCATAGAGCCCTTTAAGTGCAGTGAGTGGTATATAAACTAATTATGACTTTCACAGGATACCATATCCTTGGATGTTGTAAGGCAGCTTGTACGATTTATGTTCACGCCAAGAAATTTAATTACACTTGACACATTGTCGCTTCAGTTGGAAGTGCAACATACGCTTCACATATTTATACATAAATAAGTAAGATACAATCGCAGACAACTGTGATGCAAGAGAAGAGATCAGGGACAATGACACAGAGTAGAATTTTAATATACCCTACCCTACATGACCGGCTTGGGGGGTGTTTTGGGGATGGGCGGCCACTCAGTGAGTTGGCCTTGAAAATATATCGCGGATTCGTGTTCCACTCTAAAAATCCTCTTATTTGAGCCTCATATTGCAAAGGTCAGCAAATACTTACTATTTGGGTTGTGTTGTGGCGATGGGGTGGTCCCACAGACACTTTTCCCAAATATTGATATCAAATTCGTGCTTTACTCCCAAAGACCTTCCATTTGAGACCCATATGGCTATGGTCGTAAATTTGTGCCCTTTGAGGGATTTTTTTGGGGAGAGCCGGCCCCCCAAACACTTGGTCCCATATTTGGATATCAGATTCTAATTCTACACTCAAATACGTTTTATTTAAGCCCCATATTGGCATGGTCAGTAAATAAATCCTGTTTGGGGGGTGTTTTGGAGATGGAGTGGACCCCCAGAAACGTGGTCCCACATTTGGATATTAGATTCGAATTCTTCATTCAAATACCTTTCATTTGAGTCCCATATTGGCTTGGTCGGTAAATATGTCCGACTTAGGGGTGTTTTGGGGCTTGGGGTGGTCCCCCTAGCACTTGGTCCGACAATTGGATATCAGATACGTTTTCTTATCCTAAATACCTTTCTTTTGAGTCCCATATTGTCATGATTGATCTAAATATATGTTTGGTAGGTCTTAGGGTGGGGCGGCCCCCCTAGGTATCCCATCCGAAATTTGGATACCAAGTTTTTTTTTAGGGTACTATATGAGAGCACACAAAATTTCGCTTATATCACACCAACCATCTCCGAGATCTGGCGTTTCTGAGAATTAGGGCAAGGGGGAGGGTCCACCCCCCCTTAAGATATCAAAAAATGAAGTACCCTATTTTCATCACGGGATCATTATGCACCATCTGTGAATTTACCCCATCCTTCGGTGGTGGGTATAAAAAGATTCGGTTTGACAATATACAAGAAAATATTTTATTTGGACAGTAGTGCGTATGAGTCATTCAAGTGGCGTGTCGACGTTGCTTATACGCCCAGAAGAACATTTAAACTATATTTCCCTAAAGTAACCAACCACCACCACTATTTAGTCATTCCATTTGCAACACATCGAAATACCCATTTTCAGTCCTAAAGAGTCTACAAATACTCGTCATAAAAATCTATGACGATTATGCCACGTCTGCCCGTCTGTCCATCCGTCTGTCTGTTGAAATCACGCTACAGTCTTTAAAAATAGAGATATTGAGCAGAAACTTTGCACAGATTCATTTTTGTCCATAGGCAGGTTTGAAGATGGGCTTTATCGGACTATATATGGATATAGACCCCATTTAGACCGATTTGCCGATTTATGGTCTTTGGTCCATAAAAGCCACATTTATTATCCGATATTGCTTACATTTGGGACAGTGAGTTGTTTTAAGCCCTTTGACATATTTTTTTCAAGTTGGCCCTGATCAGTCCAGATTTGGGTATAGCTGCCATATAGTTCGATCTCTTGATTTAAGGCTTTGGACCCATTAAAGAGGCATTTTTTGTCCGATTTGCTGAAATTTAGGACAGGGTGTTGTGTTAGGCCCTTCGATATTCTTCTTGAAGATGGCCCAGATTGGTCCGCATCTGGATATAGATGCCATATAGACCGATCGCTCGACTTAAGATTATGACCCCATTAAAGGCTCATTTATTGTCCGATGTCGCCGAAATTTGATACAGTGAGTCAAGTAAGGGTAAGGGATATTCCTCTTTAATTCGGTCCAGATTCGAATATAACTGCCATATAGACCGATGTTTCGATGTCGTCGAAATTTGTGACAGTAGAATGTGTTAAGCTCCCCGACATATTTCTGCAATTTTGCTCAAATCGGTCCAGATTTGGATATAGTTGCCATATAGTCTGATCTCTCGATTTAAAGTTATAGGCCCATAAAAGGCTCCTTTGTTGTTTGGCCTTCTTCAACTTGGCCCAGATCGGTCCAGATTTTGATATAGCTGCCTTATAGTCCGATCTCTTGATTTAAGGTCTTCGACCCATAACAGAAAAATGCATTGTCCGAAATTTTGGTATAGTGAGTTGTGTTAGGCTCCTCGACATTCTTTTGCAATTTGACCCAGATCGGATGTGATTTGGACATAGCTGCCATATACACCGATATCTCGATTTAAGTTCTTGGACCCATAACAGACGATTTTATTGTCCGATTTCGCCCTAATTTGGGATATTGAGTTGTGTTAGACCTTTCGACATTGTTCTGCAATTTGGTCTGGTTCGGTCTAGATTTGGATTTAAGGTTTTGGCGCCGTAAAAGGCGCATTTATTGTCCGATGTCGCCGAAATTTGGGACAGTGATTTGTTTTAGGTCCTTCGATATTTTTCTGCAATTTGGCCCAAATAGGTTCAGTTTTCGATCTAGCTGCCATATAGACCCATCGCTCGACTTAAGATTATGGCCCCATAAAAGGGCCCATTTGGATATAGCTGCCATATAGACTGATCTCTTGATTTAAGGTTATGGGCCTATAAAAGTCAACTAGACCCAGATCGGTCCAGATTTGGATATAGCTGCCATATAGACCGATCTCTCGATTTAAGGTCTTGGACCCATAACAGACGATTTTATTGTCCGTTTTCGCCAAAATTTGGGATAGTGAGTTGTGTTAGGAATTTGGCCCAAATCAGTCTAGATTTGGATTTAAGGTTATAGGGCCCATTTAAGACACATTTATTGTTCGATGTCACCGAAATGTGGGACAGTGAGTTGTGCTAGGTCCTTCGATTTTTTTCTTTAATTTGGCTCAGATTGGTCCAGATTTGGATATAGCTGCCATATAGACCGATCTCTCGATTTGAGGTTTTGGTCCCGTAAAAGGGGCATTTATTGTTCGATTTCGCCGAAATTCGGCACAGTGAGTTGTGTTAGGCTTCTCGACATCCGTGTTCAATATGGTTCATATCGGTCTAATTTAGATATAGCTGCCAAAAAGGCCAATATTGAACACTGAATATATTCCTAAGGTAGTGGGTAACCAAAGTTCGGCCTGGCCGAACTTGTTTCTGCATAGGCAGGTTAAACTCGAAGAGAGATTTTATCTCGATATAGCCCGCCCATACGGACCGATTCGATGATTTAAGGTCTTAGGTCCATTATCGCCGCATTTATTATCCGATTTCGCTGAAATTTGAGACAGTGAATTATTTTGGGCCCTTCGACATCCGTGTTCAATACAACCTATATCGAACTATTTTTGGATATAGGTTGAACATATATCGATCCCTAGATTTTATGTCTTTGGCTCATTTGTTATACGATTTCGTAGAAACTATGCACAATGACTTGCTTTTGGCCTCTCGACATTGGCACCGACCATGGTTAAGATCGGACAACATATGTTGATGTAGGTGCCATACATTCCTATCTCTCGATTTGGGGTCTGAGCCTATAAAAGCGGCATTTATTGGGTTGCCCAAAAAGTAATTGCGGATTTTTCATATAGTCGGCGTTGACAAATTTTTTCACAGCTTGTGACTCCGTAATTGCATTCTTTCTTCTTTCAGTTATCAGCTGTTACTTTTAGCTTGCTTTAGAAAAAAAGTATATTTGATTAAAGTTCATTCTAAGTTTTATTAAAAATGCATTTACTTTCTTTTAAAAAATCCGCAATTACTTTTTGGGCAACCCAATATTATCCATTTTTGCAGAAATTTAGCACAATGGGTTATGTTAGGTCCCTTGACATTTGTACTTTGTACGACCAAGATCGGGCTTTATTTGGATACAGTTTCCATTTACGCTGATCTCCCGCTTTAAGTTCTTGAGCTTGAAAAGCAGCGTTAAATAGCCGATTTTGTTGAAATTTGACACAGTGAGTTTCTTTTAGACTCGTTGACATCTGGCTCAGATTGGTTTATATTTGGCTAAGCTGTCATATATACCGATCTTCCGATTTAAGTTTTGTGCCCTTTAGATCAGTTTTTATTAACCTATTTCGATAAAATTTGTCATAGCCAGCTGTGCTAAGCTTTTCGCCATATGTGTTCAGCAAAGCTCTGATCGGTATATATTGGTTTGCCCAAAAAGTAATTGCGGATTTTTCATATAGTCGGCGTTGACAAATTTTTTCACAGCTTGTGACTCTGTAATTGCATTCTTTCTTCTGTCAGTTATCAGCTGTTACTTTTAGCTTACTTTAGAAAAAAATGTAATAAAGGTATATTTGATTAAAGTTCATTCTAAGTTTTATTAAAAATGCATTTAATTTCTTTTAAAAAATCCGCAATTACTTTTTGGGCAACCCAATACTTAGATATAGCTGCCATACATACCGATATCCCGATTTAAGGTCTTAATTCTATGAAAGGCGCATTTATTAACTGATTTCGCTGAAATGAGTGAAACAATGAGTTATGATAGACCCTTAAATGTTCTTTCTGAAATAAACCAAATTTTAGTTTAATAAACAATTTTTCCACATTTTATCTTTAAAGAAAATTTTACCAAATTTGAGTATCTTTGACAATTTTTTTTTAATAAATCGTTATGGGGCAGTCCATAGAACTTGGGCTTAAATGGGGATGACAAGTTCGTCTTCTACTAGTAAATAGCTTGCCCATATAACCGTGAAGGGTTTGTATATCCCTAGTTTGAGCATTGGTAGGACTGTTCTACATGTCTGTTAAAATAGGTTGTGAGAAATGGTTTAGCCACCCAGATATTTGAACCTATTTTTTCACATTCGTTCTCTACTCCAAGCTTACATATCCGATCCAGATAAGACTTTTGAACTCCTTATCCCCTCAAAAACCAATATACCACAAGTTAACATTCAAAATGAAAAAAAAAAAAAAAAAAATCATAAACATCAAAATTTTTCTATTATCCCCAAAAATAGATGCACAACAGTTGTGTTACTGTAATGTCATTGCATCGGCAATCACTTTTAACTGCTCCATAGTGTATGCAGTTACTGTGTAATGCACATCCGCTTCAATATCCTCTCCGTCAAAGGCCGAATGCAAAATGAAGCAAATAAGGATTCACATAAATTCATTAACAATTTAAATAAACAGGGAAATTGTCAAAAATTCCCACTTGACAATGAAGGGTAAGTGATAGTGTATTGGCTCTCTGCGGCAATGCCAACACTATCACATCTGTACATTGATATGGGAGTGAAGTCTGTGTGTGTGTGTGTGTTTTTTTTTTTATCTCTGTACACACCAAGAACTGGGACCACATCTATCAGCCAGAATAATAACTGTAACAATACAACGAACACTGGTAGACACCCACATTTACAGCGTGTAAATATTTACATGGCAAACTATGTTGTAACTCTATTCGCATGGATTTCGCATAACCACAGATACTATGGGATCTATAAAACTCTTTTTGTACCATAAGGGTATGGTGTAGAATTTGTGGTAAGAAATTTGTCTAAAATTACCTAAAACGATACAATTTTGATGAAAAAGAGAAAATCTTCACAGAAATGTTGGCTTTAAAGAAATTTTCCTCCCCGAGTCACCTGGGTGTCTATCTTTGAGATCCATTAAAGCTAGTGAGCATAAATGTTCCAGATAGGTTAGGGAGAAGCACAGACAAATGAAGATTTGAACAATTTTTCGAAATGACGAGGAGTCCAATTTTAAGAGCCTATCAAGAAGAGCTCGGACCACCTAGGGCCTAAAATTTTGCAAATAATGTCGATTACACCTCAGCTTTAGCGATTTAAAATTTTAAAGAGTTATTTCTATCTGTTCTTAGTTTTTTTTTCCGAAATCTTGATGTAAAGAATTTGAAAAACAAGTAAAAGCGTGCTAAGTTCGGCCGGGCCGAATCTTATATACCCTCCACCATGGATCGCATTTGTCGAGTTCTTTTCCCGGCATCTCTCCTTAGGCAAAAAAGGATATAAGAAATGATTTTCTCTACTATTAGAGCGATATCAAGATATGGTCCGGTTGGGACCACAATTAAATTATATGTTGGAGACCTGTGTAAAATGTCAGCCAATTCGAATAAGAATTGCGGCCTTTGGGGGCTCAAGAAGTAAAATAGAGAGATCGATTTATATGGGAGCTGTATCGGGCTATAGACCGATTCAGACCATAATAAACACGTTTGTTGATGGTCATGAGGGAATCCGTCGTACAAAATTTCAGGCATATCGGATAATAATTGCGACCTCTAGGGGTCAAGAAGTCAAGATCCCAGATCGGTTTATATGGCAGCTATATCAGGTTATGAACCGATTTGAACCTTATTTGACAAAGTTGTTGAAAGTAAAAATAAAATACGTCATGCGAAATTTTAGCCAAATCGGATAGGAATTGCGCCCTCTAGAAGCTCAAGAAGTCAAATCCCCAGATCTGTTTATATGACAGCTATTAGGTTATGGACCGATTTCAACCATACTTGGCACAGTTGTTGGATATCATAACGAAATACTTCGTGCAAAAATTCATTCAAATCGGATAAGAATTGTGCCCTCTAGAGGCTCAAGAAGTCAAGACCCAAGATCGGTTTATATGGCAGCTATATCAGGTTATTTACCGATTTGAACCGTACTTGGCACAGTTATTGGGTATCATAACAAAACACGTCGTGAGAAATTCCAATCCAATCGGATAAGAATTGCGCCCTCTAGAGGCTCAAGAAGTCAAGACCCAAGATCGGTTTATATGGCAGCTATATCAGGTCATGAACCGATTTGAACCATACTTAGCACAGTTGTTGAATATAATAACAAAATACGTCGTGCAAAATTTCATTTCAATCGGATAAGAATTGCGCACTCTAGAGGCTCAAGAAGTCAAGACCCAAGATCGGTTTATATGGCAGCTATATCAGGTTATGGACCGATTTGAACCATACTTAGCAAAGTTGTTGGACGTCATAACAAAACACGTCGTGCAAAATTTCATTCTGATCGGATAAGAATTGCGCACACTAGAGGCTCAAGAAGTCAAGACCCAAGATCGGTTTATATGGCAGCTATATCAGGTTATGGACCGATTTGAATCATACTTAGCACAGTTGTTGGACGTCATAACAAAACACGTCGTGCAAAATTTCATTCTGATCGGATAAGAATTGCGCACACTAGAGGCTCAAGAAGTCAAGACACAAGATCGGTTTATATGGCAGCTATATCAGGTTATTTACCGATTTGAACCATAATTTTCACAGTTGTTGGATATAACAACAAAACACGTCGTGCAAAAATTCATTCAAATCGGATAAGAATTGTGCCCTCTAGAGGCTCAAGAAATCAAGACCCAAGATCGGTTTATATGGCAGCTATATCAGGTTATAGACCGATTTGAACTATACTTGGCGCAGTTGTTGGATATCATAACAAAACACGTCGTGCAAAGTTTCATTCCAATCGGATAATAATTGCGCTCTCTAGAGGCTCAAGAAGTCAAGACCCAAGATCGGTTTATATGGCAGCTATATCAAAACATGGACCGATATGGCCCATTTACAATACTAACCGACCTACACTAATAAGAAGTATTTGTGCAAAATTTCAAGCGGCTAGCTTTATTCCTTCGGAAGTTAGCGTGCTTTCGACAGACAGACGGACGGACGGACGGACAGACGGACGGACATGGCTAGATCGACACAAAATGTCGCGACGATCAAGAATATATATACTTTATGGGGTCTCAGACGAATATCTCGAGTAGTTACAAACAGAATGACGAAATTAGTATACCCCCCATCTTATGGTGGAGGGTATAAAAACGAAGAAAATTGAAAACGGATCCGCCCTAAGTAAAAGACCATGTCTTGCGTTTGTGCACCTGGAATGTGCACATTCCGCACTGGCGAAGGTATTGGAGAAGTACAGGGCAGACATTACCGACTTACAGTTATGGCTTGTGGAAGGGTCCACAACAACTTCCTGAGGAGCCGCCCTATTTTATAGCTCTCATGAAACGAGGCATGAATTTGGCTATAGATTTGTGTTTGGTCGAAGACCAAAATACCTTGTCTTCAGGTTTACTCCGCTGAATAAGTGGCTAGCCACAATCCACATAAAGTTCAAATTATTCAACATCAGCCTTATTTGTACCCATGCCTCGACGGAAGACAAAAACGAACAAACCAAGGATATTATCTACGAGCGCCTAAAAAGAGCATATGACCGCCGTCCAGCCCCTGATATTAAAATTGTTCTGGGAGATTTTAATGCGAATATAGGGGAGGATTATATCTTTGGTCCAACAGTCGGACAACTTAGCCTACAGGAAGAATCTTCCGAAAATGGATTGAGGATAATAGAACTCACCGCGGCAAATAACATTGTAGTCAGCAGCACTAGATGGTAGATGGAAGGCATTCAAACAGCATGTTAGATGTACGATCGATGTACAGGGGGGGGGGGGGGGGCGAACATAGATTCGGATCATTGCCTCATTGCAGCAAAGGTTCCCACCCATCTAAGTTTGGCGAGAAATGTGCGATCTAACATTGCACCGGAGCTGGACATTGAAAAGCTGCTAACACAACAGATCGCAACGGCATGCCCCACTCGACTGACCCAAATGCTCGATGAAAGCAATCCTTGTCCTCATGATATAACGGCACAATGGCAATCCATTGCCTCCTCCATGAAAAATGGCACGAAATCCGTACTGGGGTACAGGAAGCCTCCCCCAAAATGTTTGGTACGACCAGGAGACCAGGAGTCGAAATGCTACTGAAGCCAAGAATGCGGCATACAGAAGGACCCTGCAAACGGTAGCAATGCTCAAGTAGAAGGAGAGGTATCGGAAGAAAAGGAGAGAAGAGAAACGGTACGACCAGGAGTCGAAATGCTACTGAAGCCAAGAATGCGGCATACAGAAGGACCCTGCAATCGGTAGCAATGCTCAAGTAGAAGGAGAGGTATCGGAAGAAAAGGAGAGAAGAGAAACGGCTATTCCGCAGAAAGAAAAAGGAAATAGAAAGACGTGAGTGTGAGTGTGAGCGAATTGAGATGAACAGGAGTCAGAATGAAGTCCGGAAATTCTACCAAGGAATTAAACATCAAACGGATGGCTTTGGTGCAGGCACATTCTCCTCCAGAGACAAAGAAGTTAATCTGGTCATTGACGCACATAGTGTCCTAAGGATATGGAAAGAACTTTGTACCCATCTGCTAATGTCGGACGATGACGGCGAAGAGGAAACCGTGGAACTAATCCCTCATGATGGTATAGAATGTTTACCTCTTAATCAGAATGAGGTCCAAGTAGCATTGACCCGACTGAAGAACAACAAGGCAGCAGGAGCCGATGGGTTGCACGCTGAACTATTTAAGATCGGAAGCGACACGCTGATAAGACGTAAGCATCAGCTTGTCTGCGCGAACTGGCTAGAAGAACGCATACCCGATGATTGGAACCTGCTGAGACAAAGAAGGAAATCTTGTAACTGACGCAGATAGTGTGCTGAGGATATGGAAAGAAACTTTTTTCCCAGTTGTTAGTGTTAGAATGTTGACCTCCTAGTCAGAATGAGGTCCAAGTAGCTGTTACCCGACTGAAGAACAACAAGGCAGCAGAAGCCGAGGGGTTACACGCTAAACTATTTAAGACCGGAGGCGAGACGCTGATAAGACATATGCGTCAACTTGTCTGCGCGACCTGGCTAGAATTATGAATTTCCGATGATTGGAACCTCAGCATCCAATGTCCTGTGCACAACAAAGGAGACAAAACGGAATGTGGCTCCTACAGAGGAATAAATCTCCTCCCCAGCGCATACAAGAAACTCTCGAGAGACGTCGTATGAACCACGAGCTGTATGATGACGATAGCATAGCTACACGCATCAAAATACAACGGTTGCGATGGTTAGATCATGTTGTCAGAATGGATGAAGAAGGTCCAGCACATAAGTCTTTTAAAGGCGACGGTGGTACACGAAAACCGGGACGACTAAATGGAAAGATCAAATGCTGGGAGACACCTCGAAACTTGGTGTCTGAGATTTTACAATGAACGCAGATGATCGAGGCACTTGGATCGCAATTCTAAGTTCGGCTAGTGAGAAAAATGTTCTCTCATATCCAATTAAAAAAAAAAAAAAACTGTCATATTGATCGATATTCCGATTTAGGGTCTTTATTTCATAACAGGCAAGTTTATAACCCGATTTAGCTGAGATTTAGAATAGTGAGTTTCACTAGTCCCGTCGACATCCGACCAGTATATGGTCCAAATAGGAACATATTTGGATATAGTTGTCAAGTAGACTGATCCGCTGATATTGAGTCTTAGGGACCTAACCGGAATATTTATTACCCGATTTCGCAGAAAGTTTGGAACAATGAGTTGTATCAAGACTCCCGACATTTGTCCCGAATATAGTCCAATTATGACTTTAGTTAGATATAACTGCTCTACAGGCCAATCTTCAATTTTAGGGCCATTAAAGGCCATTTATTTTCCAATTTCGGTGAAATTTTAAACTGATTGAGCTACTTCAAGATCCCGACATCCAATACAAATATGGATAGATCCTATTTAGCTATAGCTGCTAAATTTAAGAGTTAAGCCGATTTAGGAGTTAAGGACATAAACGCCTCATTTTTATCTATATTTAGGTATAGCTGACATATAGACCGATCTACCGATTTCGTGTCTCAAGTCCACAAAAGCCGCATTTGTTGACCGATTTCGCTGAAATTTTGCTTGAACAAAGCTTCTTGGCACCTGAACCAAATATGACCGTTCTATATTTGAATAATAACATGAATATAGTAGAGTTATAAGGAAGCCACCCTAGGAGCAGAGGTTAGCATGTCCTCCTTTGACGCCGAACGCCTGGATTCGAATATCGGCGTGAACATCAAAAAATTTTTTTTTGCGTTGGTTATCCCCATACTATATTAGTGTCTCTGGAAGAAAACGGTGTAAAAGTGGTCGTTTTGCTAATGGCGTGGCAATTGCTGTTAGGGGAATGTTTCCCCGCTCTCTAAGAGATATATTTCATGGCCCACCGAAAGTGGTCTAGGCGCAAAACCGTGTAGCAAAAGTAGTTCTCTTCAGCAGGAGATACAAGTTGCCTACAGTAGCTCCAGTCTGCTTGGGAGGAGAGAATTTTTCCATTTACAGAAAGCGAAAAGTACCTGGACAGGAAATTGAACTTCAAATCCAACATTTTGGAAAGATCAACAAAGTCAACTCTTGTTCTATACACCTGCAAGAGAGCTATTCGTAAAAGTTGGGGGTTTAGACCGCGCGTCAAGTTTTGGGTATATACTACAGCTGTCAGACGGTGCTTCAAAAGTCCACCTACTGTTCTCAACCGGGCCCAAAGGATGGTTTGTTTGTGCATCACAGCCACACTTAGGACGACACCATCTGATGCACTGAATTTAATGCAACATCTAATCCCCCTGGACAAATTGCTGCTACCACCGCCGTGAGGCTAAGGGAGCTTGTTCTTTGGTCATATTGCGGCTACGTACACTGTGTTATCCTTGATACAATATGTCCCAGGTAATGTGGATTACACATTACCTGAGCCGCTTCTTGATAAAAAGTACTGCACAATTATTCCTGATAGGACTAATTGGAACTACGATATCCCTGGTAATATGAGTTACATAGATTTATATACGGATAGTTCCTAACTAGACGACCAGGTGGGCTTTGGGGTGTACTCTAAAGATCTAAAAGTGGTCATATCGAAAAGTTTACCCGACTACAGCAGTGCATAAATATCTTCTCAGACAGCCAGGCAGCCATTAAATCCCCTGAGAACGTATTTCTGAATTCAAAAACCACCCTCGTCGTCGCAGGTTCCTCAGTTCAAAATTCATCTGGTCTCGGTGCCGGGCCACAGATATATTCCAGGGAATTGTAAAGCGGGCTAGCTTACAAGACTAGGAACTACCTTACACATTCCAGGGAAACTGGAATCTGTGGGTGTACCTCCAGCGACATTTGAGCTACGTCTTCAGGATCAGGCCCGAAGGGCAACAAATGATAATTAGTCACAAAGAGGGAGCTGTTAGCATTCCAAACTATGTGGCCTAGTACAATTGGTACGTACAAATTGGTCTTTAACCTGACGTAGCTCCATGTATATGAGCCCGTAACCATTTATTTAGTATCAGATTTAGCTTGCATCATTAAAAACTTGATTTCGCTGAAATGCAAATGCAATGAAATGACATATGAAGTAATTTAGTTGTTATAGTATGATGGCGGGGCTACTTTTTAAAAATCGAATTTGTTATTACTTGCTACTGTTTTTATTGTCTTACCAGATGGTTGCTTTCAAAAAAATGTTTATTACACTTTGAAGTAATACATTGATGACTATACTGGTCGGTGGCCACAATAATAATGAATGAGTTGTCATTCGGCGAGCTTTGTCCAAGAGTTATTGACAAATGCAATTACTTTAAAGAAAACCCAGTAAGGAATGGCTAAAGTTGGGAGCAGTCGACTATATAATACCTTACATTACCCAGTTTACCTACCAATTTAAATAAATAAAACTTATGTCTAAATTTTGTTAGACTTTAAACAAGTGAAAATGCGAATAGAACAGCAAAATTCTAGCTACCGCAGTTGTCAAATATCGTCGAAACCAGTAAGGATAGGCAAAAGTCGGTCGGTGCCCACTGTATAGTACCCTACCCTATAAGTACAAATGTGAGCTATGTCTTATTTTGAACCAATTTTGATGGACCTCCGCCGAAGTTTTCCGATGGGTTATTAAACAATCCTTATCAAATTTCGAGCAAATATATTCAAATTGTAATAACGTTCTAAGATAAGCCGATTTCAATGAAATTCACCAGTAATATTGAGAGTCATAAAGAAACGGTTCACAAATGAGCACTTTATTGCAATAATTCTCAAAATCAGACGAACATATACATGAAAGCTAAATCCAAATCTGAACCGATTTTTTCCAAATCTCAATAGGCTTCGCTTCTAGGCAGAAAAACGTGCCTGTACCAAATTTTAAGACGATCGAATGAAAATTGCTACCTGTACTTTGCACACAGGCAGACAGACAGACGGACAAACAGACGGACAGACAGACGGACATACGGACAGACAGACGGACAGAGAGACGGACAGACAGACGGACAGACAGATGGACAGACAGATGGACAGACAGACGAACAGACAGACGGAGAAGACAGACGGACAGACAGACGGACAGACAGACGGACAGACAGACGGACAGACAGACGGACAGACAGACGGACAGACAGACGGACAGACAGACGGGTAGACAGGCGGACAAACAGACGGACAGACAGACAGACAGACGGTCAGACAGACGGACGGGCAGACGGACAGACAGAAGAATAGACAGACGGACAGACAAACGGGCAGACAGATGGACAGACAGACGGACAGACAGACAGACAGACAGACAGACAGACGGACAGACGGAGAGACAGACAGACGGAGAGACAGACAGACGGACAGACAGACAGACGGACAGACAGGCGGACAAACAGATTGACAAACAGACGGACAGACAGAAAGACGGACAGACACACGGACAGAAAGACGGACAGAAAGCTAAAGAAACGGAAAAAGTCGAGTTTGAAAGTGATTTTGGGTCGATCCGTAAACTTATCAATGAGTCTATCTCTCTTCCTTCTGGGTGGTACAAACAAATGCACTAAGAAATAATACATTAATATATATTGGGTTGCCCAAAAAGTAGTTGCGGATTTTTCATATAGTCGGCGTTGACAAATTTTTTCATAGCTTGTGACTCTGTAATTGCATTCTTTCTTTTGTCAGTTATCAGCTGTTACTTTTAGCTTGCTTTAGAAAAAAAGTGTAAAAAAAATATGTTTAATTAAAGTTCATTCTAAGTTTTATTAAAAATGCATTTACTTTCTTTTAAAAAATCCGCAATTACTTTTTGGGCAACCCAATATATACTAGCTGACCCGGGCCCGCTCCGCTGCTCCTTCTTTTACTTTATATGGAACAAAAGATTCCTTGAAATATTTATTTTCGACAATCAAAAATCTTTTAGTGAAAGGCCATGCTAACTTGACTAACAGTTTAGCAATATAAGTGCCTTTATCTGAATCCCACATAATCTTTATTAGTCTACGAATTTAAGTTTGGATGTAAGGTGTACTCCATTCTTAAAATACTTCATTTCAGCCCGATATTCTCATGATGTCTGATTTAGTGGTGTTTTCGGGGCCCTGAAAAAATATCAGCATCGTGCTCTTCTCTCAAATACCATTTATTTAAACACCATATTGCCATTGGTTTTGAGGTGAGTTTACAGGATGAGGCGTCCCCCAAACACATGGCCCCAAAATAGGTTATCAAATTTGTTTTCTAATCTCAAATACCTTTCATTTGAACCACATATTGGCATGGTCGAAAAATTTTTTTCCTTTGTCGCTGTTTTGGGAAAGGGGTGATGCCCTAAATACATGGTCCTACATTTGGATATCAAATTCGTTTTCTACTCCCAAATACCTTTATTTGAGCCCATATTGCGATGGTCACTAAAAAATGAGGTATCTTGGGAAAGAGGTAGACCCCCAGAAAATTGGTCCCGAAAATGGGTATCAATTCTTGCTCTACCTCCAATACCTTTCATTTAAGCTCCACATTGACATGGTTGGTAAATATGCGCGATTTAGGGGTGTTTTGGGGATTGGAGTAGTCCCCCCAAACACTAAGCCCGGAAAATATATCAGCAACATGTTCTACTCTCATATATCTATATATCATTTATTAGATCTCCATATGCCATTGCCCTCAAAATTGGATATCAAATTCGTTTTCTAATCTCATTTAAACACCTTATTGCAAAAGTCAGTAAATATGTTCGGTTTGGGGCATTGGCCCTAAAAACGATGAATATTTAGTTCCACTCTCTTAAGACCCAAATTATCTTGGTGAGCAAATACGTCCTATTTAGGGGTTGTTATGGTGATGGGGCGTCCCATAGACAGTTGGTCCCAAATGTTGATATCAGATACGTGGTCTACTCCCACATACCTTTAATTTGAGCCCCATATTTCCATAGTCGGCAAACATGATCGGCTTGGGGGGTGTTTTGTGGGATGGGCGGCCACTCATTGAGTTGGCCTTGAAAATATATATCGGATTCGTGTTCCACTTTAAAAACCCTCTTATTTGAGCCTCATATTGCAATGGTCAGAAAATACTTACTATTTGTGCTTTACTCCCAAAGACCTTTCATTCGAGCCCCATATTGCTATGGTTGTAAATTTGGGGGATGTTTTCGGTGAGAGACGGCCCCCCAAACTCTTGGTCCCATATTTGGATATCAGATTCGTATTCTACATTCAAATACCTTTTATTTAAGGCCCACGTTTCCATTGTCAGTAAATAAGTCCTGTTTGGGTGGTGGTTTGGGAAAGGGGTGGATCCCCAGAAACATGGTCCCACATTTGGATATCAGATTCGTATTCTACTCGCAAATACCTTTCATTTGAGTCCCATATTGCTATGGTCGTAAATGTGTCCCCTTTAGGGGATGTTTTTGGTGAGAGACGGCCCCCCAAACTCTTGGTCCCATATTTGGATATCAGATTCGTATTCTACATTCAAATACCTTTTATTTAAGCCCCATATTCCCATGGTCAGTAAATAGGTCCTGTTTGGAGGGTGTTTTGGGAAAGGTGTGGACCCCCAGAAACGTGGTCCCACATTTGGATATCAGATTCGTATTCTACTCGCAAATACCTTTCATTTGAGTCCCATATTGCCATGGTCGGCAAATTCCGATTTAGGGGTGTTTTGGGGGTGGGATGGCTCCATAGACAATTTTCCCGAATATTGATATCAGATTTGTGCTTTACTCCCAATTACCTTTCATTTGAGCCCCATGTGGCTATGGTCGTAAATGTGTCCCCTTTGGGGGAGGTTTTTGGGGAGAGGCGGTCCCCCAAACACTTGGTCTCATATTTGGATATCAGATTCGAAATCTACACTCAAATACCTTTCATTTAAGCCCCATATTCCCATGGTCAGTATATGAGTCCTGTTTGGGGTGTGTTTTTTATTTAAGCCCCATTTGAGTCCCATATTGCCATGGTCGGTAAATATGTCCGATTTAGGAATGTTTTGGGGCTTGGGATGGTCCCCCTAGCACTTGGTTCGACAATTGGATATCAGATACGTTTTCTTATCCCAAATAACTTTCATTTGAGTCCCATATTGTCGTGATTGGCCTAAATATATGTTTGGTAGGTTTTAGGGTGGGGCAGCCCCGCTAAGTACACCATCCGAAATTTGGATACCAAATTTTTACTTTTAGGTGTACTATGTGAGAGCACATAAAATTTCGCTTAAATCGCAGCACCCATCTCCGAGATTTGGCGTTTTTGAAAATTAGGGTAATGGGGAGGGTCCGCACCCCCTTCAGATATCAACAAATGTAGTACCCTATTTTCACCATGCGATGATTGTGCACCATCTGTGAAAATTTTAATTTGAAAAAATCGGTTCAGCCATTTCTGAGTCTATAAGGAACACACAAACATACAAACAAACACAAATTGATTTTTATATATAAGATGTGAGCTACATATAAATTTGGACTAGTTTTTAAGAAATTTTGCACTCATATTAAGATGTTAAATAAAATGCCTCATACTAAATTTTGTAAAGATCGGACCAAATTGTGGCTTCTACAGCCTTTAAAGGCCATATCGAATGAAAGATTTATGTGGTAGCTATATCTAAATCTGATCCGTTTTTGACGAAAAATTGGACACTTATTACGACACAGCTTACGCTAAATTTTGTAGAAATCGGACAAAAAATGTGGGTATCATAGACATTGAAAACCACATCGGATGAAAGACATATAAGAGATCTATATTTTAACCTGAATCGATTTTGATGAAATTTTGCTCGCACATTGGGACGTCCAAAAAAACACTTCCTGCCAAATTCTATAAAGATCTGATGAAAATTGTGGCTATTACAGCTTAAAAGAGCATATCGGATAAATGATATATATGTCAGCTATATCTAAATCTGGTCCGATTTTTTCAAAACCAATAGCGTTTGTTTTTGCACCAAAAAAGTGTCTTGCGAAAGGCGGAGAACAAATGCCTCCTGTACCTTGATTACAAAAATACATGGACAGACAGACCAGAGGAAAGACGGACATAGCTAAATCGCATCAGGAAATGGTTCTAAGCCAATCGGTATACTTATCGAGCAGCCTATCTCTTCTCATTCATTGCGTTGCAAACAAATGCTAATGGTAATAATAATACTGTACCACAGTGGTGATATATATTCAAACTAATTCAAATGAACTCCTAAGGACAAAGGAAATGCAATATTTGTGAGGTTTATGTACCGCCCTCTCTTGGAGTTGGGCAAATATTTGAACAAAAATTACTTTAGCTAATGGTGCTCTAGAAAGCAACTGAACTCACGCTGTTATTTTCATGGAATTTTTGTTGAAAATTTCCTAACCCACCTCTTAAATGTTTTTTTGAACTCCAATCTTTTGTATGGTTCGTAGTACTCCTCTGAATCAAGGGCGAGTGTAAATTCAACTGTTCCTGTACCATTTAAAATGTTGTTAACGCAATTTTCCATTTCGATTTCCGTTGTTATTTCCGGCTGTACAAATTCGTTGTTGTTATTGTAGTTGCTACTACCACATAGGAAGGCAGGCAGGCTGTGGCAGCAGACATCTATAGATCACACTAACACTTGCCATAGTAGCCCCCCAGGATGTGAGGAATGTGTAACATAACCATCATTTCTTTCTTTTTTTTTGTGCCAGACACGTTTTGTTTGTATTTAAATGTGCTCTTTTTGTAGCCTGCCGCTGCGGGTGCCATTGCTGGTATTGGTATGAACAAGTATTTCGAGTTTGTCTGTCCACTGCATCCGGTTGTCGAGGCAACATTCAGTCGCTGTTAGTTTTAGGATTTTGTATTTCTGATATTTGGTTTGGGCTGGTTTGCCATTGTACTTGTTGTTGGTTTTTCTTTAATCCTCTCGGCAATGAATGTCATGCAATCATATTAATCCCAGCAAAAGGATCATGCTGAAATGAGTTTGATAGCTTCGCAGAGCATGGGCAACAAATGCTGGCTTACCGCAAAAATATAAAAAAATAAATAAAAGGAAATTAGTGAAGGGGTATATTTTTACAACGGACTTTTTCCAATAGACTTATTTCAATGATAAGCCATTGGAGATATTTTGTTTTGACAGGTAAGTTTAATATTGTGTGTGGGATTACAAAATTTTTCTGATATCATATATGGGGTTCTTTAAAAGGCTTTAAGAAAACAATTTTTAGCATGCAGTACTATTGGGCCCGAACTTCTGGGACATTGAACATGCAGGCTAAGTCGTTGAAATTTATTAAAATACTAGCTGGACAGGGCCTACTCCGCTTCGCCCACTTTCACTCTCTTATCTATCTGAGCCCTATACGGTCACGTCAGTAAGAGAGTCCTGTTTGGTGGTGCTGGTATGGCCTTTCAGATATTTCGCGCCAATGCGGATATTATATTGGTGCTCTTCTCCCAAATACCTTTCATTGGAGCCATATATTGCTATGGTCGGTAAATACGTCCGGTATGGGGGTGGCTTTGAGAGTGAGGCGGATCCCCATATATCAGATTCATGCTCTGGTCTGAAATACCTTTCGATTGAGTCCCATATTATCATTATGGGTTTTTATTCCATTTGGCTGGTGGCTTTGGAGGTGGGGCGGCCCCCTAGATATCCCACCCATCTTTGCCACTGCCGAAAATCACATTGGAGATACATATCACTAAAGTCGGTATATATGTGTGGTTTAGGGGGAGTTTAGTGGGGTGAGGCGACCCTGAAATTCTTGGCCATGAAACACATACAGATTTAAGCCCCTTTTTGTCAAAATCCACAAATATGTCCAGTTTTGAGGGGTACTCAGGGTAGGGCAGCCACCCACGTACTTACAAACAAACAACAAATTTCGCCCATGAACATTCCACTAAGGAAAAGGGGCAAACTTATTACATATCAATGAGTGCAGCGGGTTCAAGTTTGAAACCCAATGATAAGGGGTCACCTATAGGCGAGTCCGAAAGGCGTGCCGCATTGCGACACCTCTTGGGAGAGAAGATTTACATGGCATAGTATCTCACAAATGTTGCGAGTCCGAAAGGCGTGCCGCATTGCGACACCTCTTGGGAGAGAAGTTTTACATGGCATAGTATCTCACAAATGTTGCCAGCATTAGCCCTGAAAAAATATCAGCATTGTGCTCTCCTCTCAAATTTCTTTAATTTGATCCCCAATTGGCAATGGTTGGGGGGCCCACCATTGCCCAGGATAGGGGGAGAAGGATTGCCCTCTGACATGTCATTTCATTTGAGTATAATTTATTCTCGGTCATCCTACATGACAGCTTGGCGTTGCTTTTATTGGGAGGAGAGGGTCGTCCTATTGAAGATTATTTTGGTGGGTTGACCGGTCCCAGACTCTGTCTTAACTGAGGATCCCCGATTCGTAGTCAAGTCTCAAAGACCTTTCATTCGATACCCATTTTTTGACGTTGGACATTTATGAACGTTTTGGGGATTTTTTTGGATTGGGGAGATCCCCTAGACACCTTGGACAAAATTAATAACAGATGTGTACTCAGTTTCCAAATATCTTTTTTTTTTTTTTGATATCCATATTTTCCCAATCGGAAAATTTGTCCTGCTGAGGGGTTTTGGGTGGTGGGGGGGCCCCCCAGACACCAAAAAAAAAATAATTTATCTCAGATTTGTATTCTACTTTTGAAAAGCTTTTAATTGATACCCATATTACTCAAAGCGGTTAAAGTGTTCTGTTTGGTGGTGTTTTTGGGGATGGGGTGCCCCCCGACACTTAGGGTAACATTTTAATGCCAAGTTCGTACTCTATTCTCAAATACCTTCCTTTTGATACCCATGTTGTTATTCTTGATCGTCGCGACATTTTATGTCGGTCTAGCCTTGTCCGTCCGTCTGTCCGTCCGTCCATCTGTCCGTCCGTCTGTCCGTCCGTCCGTCTGTCTGTCTGTCTGTCGAAAGCACGCTAACTTCCGAAGGAGTAAAGCTAGCCGCTAGAAATTTTGCACAAATACTTCTCTTTAGTGTAGGTCAGTTAGTATTGTAAATGGGCCATATCGGTCAATGTTTTGATAAAGCTGCCATATACACCGATCTTGGGACTTGACTTCTTGAGCCTCTAGAGGGCGCAATTCTTGTCCGATTGAAATGAAATTTTGCACGACGTGTTTCGCTATGACTTTCAACAATCGGTCCATAACCTGATATAGCTGCCATATAAACCGATCTGGGGTCTTGACTTCTTGAGCCTCTAGAGTGCGCAATTCTTATCCGATTGGAATGAAATTTTGCACGACGTGTTTTGTTATGATATCCAACAACTGTGCCAGGTATGGCTCAAATCGGTCCATAACCTTATATAGCTGTCATATAAACCGATCTTGGGTCTTGACTTCTTGAGCCTCTAGAGGGCGCAAGTCATAGCGACGTGTTTCGCTATGACTTTCAACAATCGGTCCATAACCTGATATAGCTGCCATATAAACCGATCTGGGGTCTTGACTTCTTGAGCCTCTAGAGTGCGCAATTCTTATCCGATTGGAATGAAATTTTGCACGACGTGTTTTGTTATGATATCCAACAACTGTGCCAGGTATGGCTCAAATCGGTCCATAACCTTATATAGCTGTCATATAAACCGATCTTGGGTCTTGACTTCTTGAGCCTCTAGAGGGCGCAATTCTTATCCGATTGGAATGAAATTTTGCAAGACGTGTTTTGCTATGACTTTTAACAACTGTGTTAAGTATGGTTCAAATCGGTCCATGACCTGATATAGCTGCCATATAAATCTATCTCTTCATTTTACTTCTTGTTCGAATTGGCTGACATTTTACACAGGTCTCCAATATATAATTTAATTGTGGTCCAAACCGGACCATATCTTGATATCGCTGTAATGGCAAATGGAGCAAATCTTTTCTTATATCCTTTTTTTGCCTAATAAGAGATGCCGGGAAAAGAACACGACAAATGCGATCCATGGTGGAGGGTATATAAGAATCGGCCCGGCCGAACTTAGCACTCTTTTATTTGTTGTGTCCTCATAAGCAGGTTAAGTTCGAAGATGGGATATATCTTGATATAGCCCCGTATAAACCGATCCGCCGATTTAGGGTCTTAGGCCCAATAAATGCACATTCGTCATCCGAATTTGGTGAAATTTGGGACAGTGAGTTGTGTTAGGCCCCTCAGCATCCTTCTTCTGTTAAGATTTGGATATAGCTGCCAAATAGACCGATCCGCCAATTTAAGGTCTAAAGCTCATAAAAGAGTAATGTTATGCGTCGCTCTTGTTTGTGTTAGTATTTTTCGAAAGCGCTTGTTTGCATATGATATCGACAAATAAAAGGACCAGATAGTCTTCATTTCCGGTTGCATTGACTGTTTTTTCAGTATTCATAAGTTAGTTCGGTTTATTGTAAGGTAAGGTCAGAGAGGCGTTATTTTTTTTTTTAAACAGACTCTCTTTGACTGTTTAAGTCTATGTGATACCACAGTAGAGACAGACCAGGCCTCTGTTGTGAATCAAACTCCTGACCCCCGTAAACTCCACTACGGGCATGAGTCTAAAATCAAACTGCGACAAATTTTGCCCTTCAACTTTTTGACTTAATTTCGATAGAAACCAATAGGATGCTGACAGCCAGCAATCGTTATTATTTAGATATCCTTTTTTTCATACCTTTTATTTCCTTTGCATCTCTGAACTTTTGTTGGCTTACACAAATTTCAACATATCAGCGACACGTCCGAATTGAAAACAATAAGCCGGTTTGTTGTGCCCCAGAAAAACGTATGATGTGAAGCTTTCAGGCTTTTTTTTTGTCCCTATGTCTTGTGGTCATTACTAACCTGAGCTGCGGATGTCTGTGATGATGGGCCACGAAGATTTCTAGTTTCAGTTGAGGCCAATTTAATGACACATTCATCCGACTTTGACTGTGATAGTTATGCACACGCCCACACATTCGTGCCACAGAACAATCATTCACTCAAAACTACACCACACATACAATAAACACTCACGTATTACACACACATTCTTACAGCCATTCATACATTTCAAAACAAAACACGCTTACGCCCAATGAAACACATTCATTCCAATACCAAGAAACGAAACAAAAAAAAAAAAGACCCAGAGTTCAAAATCACAGACATACACTCCAACACATACACTCAGAGTTCAGAATGATAAAGGACAATAGCTGCCAGTGAAATTAACACATACACTCACACTCATATGCAAATGCATATCAAGAAAGAATAGAACAAAAACAAAAACAAAAAAAAAAAAGAACTCTGCCACAAATGCGATGACGGCTGATGCTGCAGTTGACATGAAATTGGTTGACACTTTTCAGGCGCAACAATTGTACTCAACTGATGTATGTTCGGACTTGTAGACACAATGCGAATCTGCCTCCAAATGTTTAATAGATGGGAACTAGTCACAAAATGAGTACAACATGAAACTGGCACAAAATGGGAAGTGCCTAAAATCGGTGGAAATATCACTGCGTATAAGTTATGGCAATAGGTAAGACATTGCGCATACGCCGGTGTACCAGAATGCACTATTGTCTGTCGTACCGATTTTTATACCCTCCACCATAAGATGGGGGGTATACTAATTTCGTCATTCTGTTTGTAACTACTCGAAATATTCGTCTGAGACCCCATAAAGTATATATATTCTTGATCGTCGTGAAATTTTATGTCGATCTAGCCATGTCCGTCCGTCTGTCCGTCCGTCCGTCC
Source organism: Stomoxys calcitrans (assembly GCF_963082655.1). NCBI lineage: Eukaryota > Metazoa > Arthropoda > Insecta > Diptera > Muscidae > Stomoxys > Stomoxys calcitrans. Next base: position 147,550,988 of record NC_081555.1, on the reverse strand, counting down.
GTCCGTCTGTCTGTCGAAAGCACGCTAACTTCCGAAGGAGTAAAGCTAGCCGCTTGAAATTTTGCACAAATACTTCTTATTAGTGTAGGTCGGTTGGTATTGTAAATGGGCCATATCGGTCCATGTTTTGATATAGCTGCCATATAAACCGATCTTGGGTCTTGACTTCTTGAGCCTCTAGCGTGCGCAATTCTTATCCGATTGGAATGAAATTTTGCACGACGTGTTTTGTTATGATATCCAATAACTGTGCCAAGTATGGTTCAATTCGGTCCATAACCTGATATAGCTACCATATAAACCGATCTTGGGTCTTGACTTCTTGACCCTCTAGAGGGCGCAATTCTTATCCGATTGGAATGGAATTTCACACGACGTGTTTTATTATGATACCCAACAACTGTGCCAAGTATGGTTGAAATCGGTTCATAACCTGATATAGCTGCCATATAAACCGATCTTGGGGCTTGACTTCTTGAGCCTCTAGAGTGCGCAATTCTTATCCGATTGAAATGAAATTTTGCACGACGTGTTTTCTTATTATATCCAACAACAGTGCCAAGTATGGTTCAAATCGGTCCATAACCTGATATAGCTGTCATATAAACCGATCTTGGGTCTTGACTTCTTGAGCCTCTAGAGTGCGCAATTCTTATCCGATTGGAATGTTATTTTGGACGACGTGTTTTGTCATGATATCCAACAACGTTGCCGAGTTTGGTTCAAATCGGTTCGTAACCTGATATAGCTGCCATATAAACCGATCTTGGGTCTTGACTTCTTGAGCCTCTAGAGTGCGCAATTCTTATCCGATTGGAATGAAATTTTGCACAACGTGTTTTGTTATGATATCCAACAACTGTGCCAAGTATAGTACAAATCGGTTCATAACCTGATATAGCTGCCATATAAACCGATCTGGGATCTTGACTTCTTGAGCCTCTAGAGATCGCAATTATTATCCCATTTGCCTGAAATTATGTACTACGAATCCTCTCATGACGATCAACATACTTGTTTATTATGATCTGAATCGGTCTATAGCCCAAAACAGCTCCCATATAAATCGATCTCTCTATTTTACTTCTTGAGCCCCCAAAGGGCGCAATTCTTATTCGAATTGACTGACATTTTATACAGGTCTCCAACATGTAGTAATATAATAATAGCAGAGCAAATCTTTTCTTATACCCTTTTTTGCCTAAGGAGAGATGCCGGGAGAAGAACTCGGCAAATGCGATCCATGGTGGAGGGTATGTAAGATTCGGCCTGGCCGAACTTAGCACGCTTTTACTTGTTCTCGCACTTCACCGTAGCGCAAAGGTTAGCATGTCCTCCTATGACGCTGAACGCCAGGGTGCGAATCCTGACTAGAACATCATCCCTCCAAATAGTGGCGACATTGAGGCCACCGTAGCGCAGAGGTTAGCATGTCCTCCTATGACGCTGAACGCCATGGTGCGAATCCTGGCTAGAACATCATCCCTCCAAATAGGGGTAACATTGAGGCCACCGTAGCACAGAGGTTAGCATGTCCTCCTATGACCCTGAACACCTGGGTTCGAATCCTGGCGAGACCATCAGAAAAAATTTTCAGCCGTGGTTTTCCCCCCCCCAAATGCTTGCAACATTTGTGAGGAACTATGCCATATAAAAACTATCTGGGTGGCAAACCTATTACTGTGACAAACCTTTTAAACGGACATGTAGAACAGTCAGCCCAATGCTCAAACTAAGGATATGCAAACCCTTAACGGTTATATAGGTAAGCTATTTGCTAGTAGAGGACGATCCTCTCATCCCCATTTACGGCCAAGTGTGTATGGACCGCCCGGAGGCCATCGTAGCGCAGAGGTTAGCATGTCCACCTATGACGCTGAACACCAGGGTTCGAGTCCCGGCGAGACCATCTTCAGCGGTGGTTTTCCCCTCCTAATGCTTGCAACATTTGTGAAGAATTGTGCCATGTACAAATTTCTCTCCCAAGAGGTGTAGCACTGCGGCACGCCTTTCGGACTCGGCTATAAAAAGGAGGTCCTTTATCATTGAGCTTAAAACTTGAATCGGACTGCACTCATGGATATGTGAGAAGATTGCCCCTGTTTTTTAGTGAAATGTTTATGGGCAAAATTTGCAATAGTGGCGGCATTACCGTTTAGTATGGCAGCCATATAAAAATTTCTCTCCAAATAGGTGTCGCACTGCGGCACACCATTGGGACTCTGCTGTTAAAAGGTGGTGCCCAATCATTGAGTTAGCGCTTGAGATATTCCTACAAATATTAAAGGGATTTTTGTACCGTACATTCCAAGAATACCAGGAGTAGAGAGAAAAACTAAAACAAAATACTTTCAAATATCTTCGTAGTAATTGGTGGTTTTCTCAGCCCCATCTATTATTCAAGTCAACCCATTTGCTGGCACATATGTACCTACCAGTACCTACATCAGGACACTTGTATGAAAGCAAGCAACTGTCTGAATCACGATGACTGACAACTGAATGTTTATGTGTGACATGTGAACTGAACTTTGCATAAAGTACAATTTGGAAATACAAGCGTTGGTTTGAGTGTCTGCTCTCTTAACTACAGTCCGATGATGGTGAACCTCAGTCAGTGCATTGTAAGGATATATGGATTTCACTGTATGTGTGCCGGTGTATGGTAACTGGAGTTAGGTTATGCTTCAACAAAATCCATAAGCAAGACTTTTCAGATTTTTCCTGCCATTATGGTAACATCATTGCTGTTCAGTGTTCAGGTGTTCAGTGCTCAGTGTTCTTCTACTCTTTACTGAGATTTGCCCCAAGAAATTAACTCACAACGCACTTTAGCAAAAATTTGGCATGTGGTTGCATTGTTGTTCTTGTTGTTGTGTTGTGTGCATTCCAATGAGGAAAACTTTTGGATGCTATGGATTCTGTGGAAATGTTAAGAAATCTTTGTTGATGCATTACGTATGGATTAATCTCTGATTGTGTAAATCTTTTTGTGGGTTCTTTTTTTTGCCTAAAACTCCGTAGACCCAAAGTCCATAGTGAGAGAGTGTAAGGAAAGTTGTAGGAGATAACTAAACTTTCGGTTGAATAATTTGTGTTGATTGCATAGGGGAATCCTTGTTCACGATTATCTTCTTACGCTTGGAAAGGAAAAATGAGATTTTCCGAAAACGGAATGGATGTTGCTGTAAAAAAATCAGATTTTAAAGAAATATGCCATTGGTAGATAAGCGATAAAGGCTGAGGTAATCAGAGATTTTTTTCAGTTGGATAAAAATTGATCTCTAAGTACTTTTTCTCAAATTAGATTTGAAGATTCTGCCATACCAAAACATGATTGAGATGGTTGCTAGGAACATATTCTTGGCTCTTTAAGTAAAATACTAGGTTTGTTTTATTTACCCCCTAAGCGGATTTTCTCACTTACTTTGTATAGAGAAAAATGCTAACCGATGTTCGTCAAAGCTTAGCAGAAAGCTAACGAGCGCGTCCACAATGTTGCAGATAAACTTCTGTTTATGCAGAGTAGCTGCAAATGCGGCCGCAGCTACTGCAAATGCGGCCACAGCTACTCTGCATAAACACAAGTTTTCCATTATCTGCAACATTGTGGACGCGCCCGTTAGCTTTCAGCTAAGCTTCGGCGAACATCAGCGAACATCGGTTTGCATTTTTCTCTTTACAAAGTAAGTGAGAAAATCCTTTTAGGTGTTAAATAAAACAACCCTAGTATTATACTAAATGAGCCAAGAATATCTTCCTAGCAACCATCTCAATCATGTTTTGGTATGGCAGAATCAACTAATCTAATTTGAGAAAAAGTACTTAGAGAACAATTTTTATCCAACTGAAAATATCTCTGATTACCTCGTGCGTGCAGTCAGCAAATTCGAGAGGACAGTCTCAGTGAGAGGTCAGGTTGTATTAACCCCTGGCGCTGACTCCTATTATGCTTGAAATGACAAAACGAGTTATTGGCGCCTTCAAATAAACTATGGCCAACATAAGCGTCTGTTCCCAGGTTAGGGGCGTCTGGTGGCAAGCGTCGGATCTTGGAGCAAGCGATTCGAAACATCGAGGGATACATGTGCGATCCCACATAACCCATGCGATTGGGGCGCTGGGCCAGTAACCAAAACCCGGAAATATATAAGAATTGGAATGCAAATTTTCCCATGGAGATTCCTTCAAAGAACTGACGCAAACTTCCCACACATCACTGAATGCTGTCCGATTCAAATTTTAGACTCAATGATAAAGGACCTCCTCCTTTTTATAGACGAGTCCAACGGCGTGCCGCAGTGCGACACCTCTTTGGGGAGATTTTTTAACATGGCACAAATGTCGCCAGCATTTGGAGGGGATAAATGGCGCAGAGGTCTACGCCATTGCAGTGGTTTATATGGCAGCTATATCAGGTTATAAACCGATTTGAACCGTACTTAGCACAGTTGGTGGAAGTCGTAACCGAATACCACATGCAAAATTTTAGCAGAGGTCTGCGCTATTGCAGTGGCCGCATGAGATCTGGTAGGGGGCTTACCGCCCTCAAAACTCAGAATTTATGTGAACTGTAGGCGGCGATCGAGGCCTTCATTCATTGCAGTGGCCGCAAAAGAAATTCTGGTAGGGGGCTTACCGCCCTCAAAACTCAGAATTTATGTGAACAGTATGGCGGCGATCAAGGCCTTGGGGTCGAGGATGGTGAGGTCGAGATGCGTGGCGGACTGTTTGGAATCCCTGGATAGGCTCCGGGCCCACGATGTGACGCTGACATGGTTTCCTGGGCACAAGGGGACTACAGAAAATGAGAGAGCGGACGAGTGCGCCAAGCGGGGTTCGTCTGCGCCGGGTGGACCAGCCATCGGTCTTGCCAACGTGCCATTTGTGGAGCTACTGAAGGCAGTAGATGGGATGACCAGGACGGCGTCGGTGGCGAATTGGGACTCGGTAGATGGTTGCAGGATTGCAAAGGCGCAATGACGAGGGAGTTGCTGGCGTTCGATAAGAGGTCGATGAGTATTTTGACAGGGGTCATAACAGGACACTGTGCCATAGGCCGCAATGTTGCCCGCATGGAGATACCGCACAATGACTTCTTTATGAGTTGCCTCGATGAGGATGAGGAGAAGACTATTGATCTCTTGTTGTGTCCTAGTCCAGGTCTGCAGAGACGTAGGCTCTCCTTTCTGCGAAGCTGTTTCTTTTTATGTGGTCTGGGTGAACTTGCAAACGTACCTTGGGTTTGTCTCCAGAGGTATGTTGAGGGAACAGGATGGTTCCGACGAGGGGTGCCACAAGCTCCGGCGTAGGTAGATCCGTGCTTGCGTAGGGACGGGAGGTTTTTCACCTTCTAAAATCACTGATAGCAAGTTTCTAGGTGTCTGTCGCCATTTGGTCTTTCCATCGGGCTTTTGGTCATCCTGGTATCCGTGAACCATTCAAAGGACTTCTTTGCTGGAGCTTTGTCATTCATTCTGACAACATGATCTAGCCAACACAGCCGTTGTATTTTAATGCGTGTAACTATGCTATCGTCATGTTGAATCTGGTGCTACTAACCACCATGTTATTTGCCGCGGCGGTATCTATTAGCCTCATGTCTCTGAGACTACCGTACACTCGTCCGGTAGTCTCAGAGACATACTGATATTGAGTGCATCAGATTAGACCCCCAATCCAGTCCCTAACTCCATCTTGGAAACATTTGTGTAGATTCAGGAAATCAATTGCGCCCTTTGGGGCTCAAGAAGTAAAATAGCGAGATCGATTTATATGGAAGCTGTATCGGGCTATAGACCGATTCAGACCATAATAAACACGTATGTTGATGGTCATGAGAGGATCCGTCGTACAAAATTTCAGGCAAATCGGATAATAATTGCGACCTCTAGAGGCTCAAGAAGTCAAGATCCCAGATCGGTTTATATGACAGCTATATTAGGTTATGAACCGATTTAAACCATACTTGGCACAGTTGTTGAAAGTGATACCAACACACTACGTGCAAAATTTCATTTAAATCGGACGAGAATTGCGCCCTCTAGAGACTCAAGAAGTCAAAACCCAAGATTGGTTTATATGGCAGCTATATCAAAACATATACCATTTACAATCCCAACCGACCTACACTAATAAAATATATTTGTGCAAAATTTCAAGCGGCTAGCTTAACTCCTTTGAAAGACGGACGGACAGACAGACGGACGGACGGACAGACGGACAGACAGACAGACGGACGTACGGACGGACAGACGGACGGACGACAGACAGACGGACGGACAGACGGGCGGACATGGCTAGATCTACTTAAAATGAGATGACGATCAAAAATATATATACTTTATGGGGACTCATATTTCGAGGTGTTACCAACAGAATGACGAAATTGGTATACCCCCATCCTATGGTGCAGGGTATAGAAAGCGCACAGTGCCTTACGACTTCTTTCCTCGGTAAAGAACAGTAAAGTAACTGCTAAATTATGAGTCCTAAAGGGAAATGGGTCCTAATTCGTGACTCCATCAAAAATTCAAAATTTCAGCGAAAACCCTTTAGACAATGAAATGGCTGTATCTCCTTAACTATGTGTCCTATAGGAAAATGGGCCTTAAATCTTAACTCCATCAAAAAAATATTTTTAATTGAAAAGCATTTTTATGGTCCGAAATGGAAGGCGCGAACGTGGAAGGCGCGAACATGTTTGAGACTAAGTAGCTATTTGTAAGCATCGTTCAACTAAGATAATATGTCATTATTTTATCACAACTTGTATGCTTAGGCGTAAGTACTTATTATACCCTCCACCATAGGATGAGGGTATACTAATTTCGTCATTTTGTTTGTAGCTCTACGAAATATTCGTCAAAGACACCATAAAGTATATATATTTGATCGTCATGACATTTTAAGTCGATCTAGCCATGTCCGTCCGTCTGTCCGTCCATCTTTCCGTCGAAAGCACGCTAACTTTCGAAGGAGTAAAGCCAGCCGCTTAAAATTTCGCACAAACACTTCTTATAGGTGTAGGTCGGTTGGCATTGCAAATAGGTAATATTTGTCAATGTTTTGATATGGCTGCCATATAAACCGATCTTGGGTCTTGACTTCTTGAGCTTCTAGAGCGCGCAATTCTCGTCCGATTTGACTGAAATTTTGCATGAGGTGTTTTGTTATGACTTCCAATAACTGTGCTTAATATGGTTCAAATCGGTTCATAACCTGATATAGCTGCCATATAAACCGATCTTGGATCTTGACTTCTTGACCCATTAGAGGGCGCAATTCCTATCCGATTTGGCTGAAATTTTGCATGAGGTGTTTTGTTACGACTTCCAATAACTGTGCCAAGTATGGTTCAAATCGGTCTATAACCTGATATAGCTGCCATATAAACCGATCTGGGATCTTGTCTTCTTGACCCTCAAGAGGGCGTAATTATTATCCGATTTGGCTGAACAACGGCTTCTCCCATGACCTTCCATATAAGTGTCAAATATGGTTTGAATCGGTCTTCAGTCTGATACAGCTCCCCTGTAAACCGATCACCCTATTTTACTTTTTGAGCCCTTAAAATGTCCAATTCTTATTCGATTTCGCTGAAATTTTACCCATAGACTTCTAATGTGGTCTCCAACACTTAATTTGATTAGCATGGCAATTCTTTTCTGTTATCCTTTGTTTGTCTAATAAGAGATACCGGGAAAGAGCTCGATATATGCGATCATTGGTGGAGGGTGTATGAGATTCGATCCGGCCGAACTTAGCACGCTTTTACTTGTTTTTGAACTATTGGTATGCTTGTGCGGAAGGACTTTTCTTCTAGGACATCGCCATGTGTTAGTAATTAAAAGTCTAAAAATAAGTAGCTATTGGTTTTTGAATGAGCTTAACTTTCTGGTTATTTGGTTATGAGAGTTTTTGCTGGGATGTCATGACTCAAACAAAAATATCAAAATTATTTTGAAGATGCATTAAAATCTTAAAATACATTTGGATAAAGTAAAATGGCTTTTTCTCCTAGAGGGAAATGAGCCTTCATTGGTGACTTATGTGTTAAATCAATGTTAAGTCTACTCACTAAATATGTTAATGAACATGCCAAAGGATTTGCTCTAATTGACGCCCAAACGCTTAGAATATTTTACAGTGTCATTCGTTTATTGCATTCTTGATTTTCTTAGACTAAACCCCCTTAAACTCACACTCACATTATAGCAACTTAAATTTATTGACAGCAATAAAAGTCTCCACAACAATCGTCGTTTGCCTCCTTTTTGAGGAGGAGTTGTTGACTGGGCTTTGGACGAGAGACGCCAGGCTAGGACATCATCAATTCCTCATTTTTCACTCAACATAACCAATGGCCAAATTCGAATTGGTCGTAAGCCTAATTGATATTTCATGTTCATGTTGCAACAATCGTAGTACGTTCACCACAATACGAGTGGCGCAGTACCATGACCATTTGTTGGTCACTCTGTTGTTGCCTTTTCGATTGTGAAGCATTTGCAGTTGCAACTTTGGAACCAACATTGAACTGCAATATGCCTTTTATTTGAGTTTTGTTTTTTCTTTCTCTCTCTCTCGTCTATGGTTTTTGGGAAATTATTGATATTTAATTGATGGCTCCTCTTTTGGAAATTATTGCCTAAGGCTGCAAAATAAAATTGTTATTCGAGTCTATGTGAGTGTAAATGAGGCTTTATGTGGGTAAGAGCTGCACTTTGCATGTAATAATAAATTCAATTTGTGGTTTAAACATGTTGCAACATTTTGGGGTATGCACAATGTGAGAATACAAATATACATAAAAGTAAAAAAAAAAAAAAAAAAAAAAAATCAATATGAAAATTTAATTGGTTTTTTGGGTATGTGCATCAGAACACAGTAATGATAAAATTGCAAGATAAACTTGTTTCATTTTCCATATTCAGGTTCAATATTTAATTTGGGATACTTGGCATTGGTCTGGAATGGCAATATCCTAGTTGTTCATAAAAACAAGAAACAAACAACAATTTCATTCAGTTAGTAAGTCAGTCAGTCAGTCTGCCTATCTATCTGTCTGTCTGTCTGCCTGTACGTCCGTACGTACGTCAGTTAATTTTGTAAAATTTGTTACATATGGGTCTTCATTAGAGTTTTTCGCTTGAGATTGTCAATGAATCACATCAGCCCATGTTTGTATATTAGCCCTGACATCTAATTCGCATAAATTTATTTTATTTGAAATACATTTTTATAATCGAAAATTAGTTTATCCAATTATTTTATGCATCAATTTTTCAATCAGAAAATAAGATGAACGAATGAGAAATACTTTCCAATGAAACGACAACCTATCTAATAATTTTTTTTTCTCTTTCCCCTTATACCACAATCTCTTCCCGGTATTCACAGTTTCACACGTAGCAGCAGCAAGAGATTGTTTATTAGGGAGCTAAAGAAATATTTTTAAAATTACAAAGTTTATGATTTAATCAACCATAAGGTATATGAATGCGGCAAGGGGACTAGGGATTACTCAGAGAGTGCTGAATGCTTATGGGAACCAATGATATAGAAAGGGAAAAACCACAAAAAAACAAGTAAAAATGCGTTAAGTTCGGCTATATATGTAAACCACCTTTCGTAAAAATCCGGTGAATAATGCATACCTTATTCCCCATAGCAGCTATATGTTCCGATGGACCAAATACTTATAAGTACAAGTCATTGTTCAATTGTGTAAAACAAAATATTGGTCTTTTTAGTAGCTATATCTAAAAATAAACCAATCTGAGCCATATACAACACTAGAAGCCTAACATAAATAACTGTGTCAAATTTCAGTTAAATCGGATTTTTGGGGCCAAGACTTTAAATCGAGATATCGGTCTATACGGTAGCAATGTCCAAAACTTGGTCGATCTAGACCAAATTGCAGATATATGTGAAGGTTCTTAACTTAACTCTCTGTCCCAAATTTCGGCAACATCGGACAACAAATGCGCCGTTTATGGGCCCAAAACATTAAATCGAGAGGTCGGTCTATATGGCAGGTTATGTCCCCGATTTGCGCCATACTCATCACAATTTTTTGGAAGTCATATCAAAACACCTCACGCAAAATTTTAGCCAAATCGAATGATAACTGCGCCCTCTAGCGGCTCAAGAAGTCAAGATCCATGATAGGTTTATATGGCACCTATACCAGGTAATGGACCGATTTGGACCATAACATGGCACAAATGTTGGAAGTGATATCAAAACACCTCACACACAATTTTAGCCAAAGAGGATAAGAATTGCGCCCTTTAGCGGCTCAAGAAGTCAAGTCCCAAGATCGGTTTATATGGCAGCCATATCAGATTATGAACCGATTTGGACCATACCATCGCACAAATGTTGGAAGTGATATCAAAACACCTCACGCAAAATGTTAGCCAAATCGGATAAGAATTGCGCCCTCTAGAGGCTCAAGAAGTCAAGACCCAAGATTGGTTTTTATGGCAGCTATATTAAAACATGAACCGATTTGGCCCATTTACAATCCCAACCAACCTACACCTACACCTATAAGAAGTATTTGTGCAAAATTTGAAGCGGCTAGCTTTACTCCTTCAAAAGTTGGCATGCTTTCCACAGACGGACGGACGGACGGACAGATGAACGAACATGTCTAGTTCGACTCAAAATGTCACGACGATCAATAATATATACTTTATGGGGTCTTAGATCCATATATCGAGGTGTTACAAACAGCATGACGAAATTAGTATACTCCCATTCTATGGTGGAGGATATAATAAACCGATCTGAAACATATACGAAGCGGATGTTTAAAAGCCTAACAAAGTCACTGTGTCAAATTTCGGTGAATCGGATATTAAATGGGGCCAAGACCTTAAATCGAGATATCGGTGTATATGGCGGCTATATTCATATCTGGACTGATCTAGGCCAAATTAAAGAAGGACGTCGAAAAGCCTAACACAAAGCACTGTCCCAAATTTCAGCGAAATCGGACAATAGAGGTGCCTTTTATGGGCCCAAAACCTTAAATCGAGAGATCGGTCTATATGGCAGCTATATTCAAATCTGGACCGATCTGGACCAAATTGAAGAAGGACGTCGAAGAGCCTAACCAAACTCACTGTCTCAAATTTCGGCGAAATCGGACAATAAATGCGCCTTTAATGGCCCCAAAACACAAAACCGAGAGATCGGACTATATGACAGCTATATCCAATTCTGAAGCGAACTATGCCATATTACAGAAGTATGTCAAGGGGCTTAACTTGACTCACTGTCCAAAATTTCGGCGACAGCGGACAATAAATTCGTCTTTTATGGCCACAAAACCTTAAATCGAGAGATCAGACTATATGGCACCTATATCCAAGTTTAAACCAATCTAAGCCAAATCAAAGAAATATATCGAAGGGCCTAACACAACTCACTGTCCCAAATTTCAGCAAAATCGGATAATAAATGTGGCTTTTATGAGCCTAAGACCCTAAATCGGAGGATCGGTCTATATGGCGGCTATACCCAAATCTGGACCAATCTTAGCCAAATTGACGAAGAATGTCGAAGGGCTTAACGAAACTTACTCAACTAAATTTCAGCAAAATCGGATAATAAATGTGGCTTTTATGGGCCTAAGATCCTTAATCGGAGGATCGGTCTATATGGCAGCTATATCCAAATCTGGACCGATCTGGGCCGGGATGTCGAAGGGCTTAAGGCAACTTACTCTCCTAAATTTCAGCAAAATCGGATAATAAATGTGGCTTTTATGAGCCTAAGACCCTTAGTCGGAGGATCGGTCTATATGGGGGCTATATCAAGATATAGTCCGATATAGCCCATCTTCGAACTTAACCTGCTTATGGACAAAAAAAATAATCTGTGCAAAGATTCAGCTCAATATCTCTAGTTTTAAAGACTGTAGCGTGATTTCAACAGACGGACGGACAGACCGACGGACATGGCTAGATCGTCTTCGATTTTCATGCTGATCAAGAATAGGATCGGAAATAGATATTTCGATGTGTTGCAAGCGGAATGACAAAATGAATATACACCTATTCTTCGGTGGTGGGTTAAAAAGCATTATTTTTTGGGTAATCAAAGAATGGTCTATAGGAGAGATCGGACGATATGGCAGCTATATCCAAATCTAAATCGATCTGGGACAAACTGAAGAAGGTTGTCGAGTGGCTCAACACAACTCACTATATCAAATTTCAGCAAAATTGTATTTCAGCAAAATCGGATAGTATATGTGGCCTTTATGGGCCTAAGACCCTAAATCGACGAATCGGTCCATGTGGGGGCTATATCAAGATATAGTCCGATATAGCCCATCTTCGAACTTAACGCGCTTATGTACAAAAGAAGAATCTGTGCAAAGTTTCAGCTCAATATCTCTATTTTTGAAGACTGTAGTGTGATTTCAATAGACAGACGGACGGACATTGCTAGATCATCTTAGATTTTTACGCTGATCAAGAATTTATATACTTTAGAGGGTCGGAAATGGATATTTCGATGTTGCAACACATCGGAATAACAAAATGAATAAACCCCCATGCTCCGGTGGTGGGTCTGAAAATAATTCGTGCAAATATGCCACCCAAGGACAACTGTCCTCTAAATCATAGCTTACTCCTACAATGAGTATTCTTTTGCCAAAAGCCCTCAGTTTTATTTTCTCATATCTTGTGGATGTTGAGTTAAAAATATATTTGCCCCTTATGTACACGCATGCAAACACGTCGCAGGATTTTTTTTTTTTTTTGTAATAAATCGAAGAATGCATTCCTCATATGTGTGCAATTTTAACAAAGATGCCAAGGTAAAGTCATTCATTCACATTTCTACGAAAAATTCATGGGGAACTAATATGGTGTAAAGAAGACTACAAGCAGTTGCATTTAATATGATATTTGTATTATGGCAAACAAGGAATTCACAGTGTTTAACAGAAGAAGAATTTGTTAAAAAGAAAGTAGTAAATGCCATTAAGTTCATTTAGATACCCACCATCTCAGATAATATAAATATTAACCACATATCGTAAATATCCTTTGAACAAAGCACCATTAATGAAACCAAAACTGATAAATCGAAATATTTCCCGAAGCCCTATAAGGATGGGAAGGGGTTTAATACAACTCACTGCTCCGAATTTCAGCCAAATCGGACAATAATATGTAAGGGCTCACAACTTGCTGTTCTAATTATACCCTACACTACAATTATACCACCACTGCGGTACAGGGTAACATAACTTTAAGCATTTGATTGCATCCCTTAAAGGAGAAGAGCTAGACCCATTGATAAGTATACCAATCGGTTTAGAATTACTTTCTTACTATGCCATGTAAAACTTCTCTCCCAAGAGGTGTCACTCTGCGGCACGCCGTTTGGACTCGGCTATAAAAAGAAGGTCCCTTATCATTGAGCTTAAACTTGAATCGGACTGCACTCATTGTTGTGTGAGAAGTTTGCCCCCTGTCCCTTAGTGGAATGTTCATGGGAAAAATTTGCAATTTCCATTTGCCGCTATATAGACCGATCTCCAGACTTAAAGTCTTGAGGCAATGAATTGGTAATTTTTTATCCAATTTCGAAAAACTTTAGCACAGTGAGTTCTGGTAAACCCTTACCCATTTTTGTGAAGTGTGGTTCAGATCGGACTATATTTGGATATAGTTGCCCTTAGACCGACCGGCCGATCTCCCGATATATGGTATGGTATGGCCATAAAAGATCCACTTTTTACCCGAATTCTATGAAATTTGGCACGGTGTGTTCTAGTAAACCCCTACCCATTCTTGTGAAATGTGGTCCAGATCGGACCATATTTGGATATAGCTGCCATATAGACCGATCTCCCGATATAGAGTATTCAGCTCATAAAAGGAGAATTTTTCATCCGATTTGGACGAAATTTGCAAGAGCGAGTTTTGGTACCCCTCTAAATTTTTTTTTGTTGAATATCGTCTAGATCGGACCATATTTGGATATAGCTGCCATATAGACCGATCTCCCGATATGGAGTATTGAGCTCATAAATGGAGCATTTTTCATTCGATTTTGATGAAATTTGAAACAGTGAGTTTTGATATTCAACTAAAAAGTTTAGAAGAGTATTAAAACGCACTGTTTCAAATTTCATCAAAATCGGATGAAAAATGCTCCTTTTATGAGCTCAATATCAATCAATCTATACATTTAACGTCCGAAAACGTGTGCAAAATTTCATAAAATCGGTTCAGATTTAGATATAAAGGGTGACTTTTAAACTATTATCTTTTTGGCAACACTGGTTTAAACAGCTCACGTATGTTTCGTTTCAAACATATTCAGTTTGTCCTATAATTTAACCATGAATAGTCTTACAAACGAACAATGCTGGGAAATTTTTAATGAATTTTATTATCAAAATGCGTGCTCTGTTAAGAAAGTTCATCGCGCGCTTCTTCCATTGAGCGAAGAAGCTCTTTTTTGGCTCAATGGATATGTAAAAAATCATAATTGTCGATTTTGGAGTGAAGATCAGCCAGATGCATTGCAAGCGCTACCAATGCATCCAGAAAAAGTCACAGTTTGGTGCGTTTTATGGGCTAGTGGCATCATTGGGCCGTACTTCTTCAAAGATGATGTGAATCGTAACGTAACTGTGAATGATGAGCGCTTCCGTGAGGTGATATCCAACATTTTTTGCCCAAAATGCAAGAACTTGACTTGCATGACTTGTGGTTTCAACAAGACGTTGCCACATAGCACGCGTAACAATGGACTTATTGAGAAGCGAGTTGGGTGAACATTTTATTTCACGTTCAAGACCAGTCCGCATAGATCGTGAGAATTAACGCCTTTGGACGCCTTTTTAAACCCTCCACCATAGGATGGGGGTATACTAATTTCGTCATTCTGTTTGTAACACCTCGAAATATGCGTTTGAGACCCCATAAAGTATATAAAGGGTGATTTTTTTGAGGTTAGGATTTTCATGCATTAGTATTTGACAGATCACGTGGGATTTCAGACATGGTGTCAAAGAGAAAGATGCTCAGTATGCCTTGACATTTCATCATGAATAGACTTACTAACGAGCAACGCTTGCAAATCATTGAATTTTATTACCAAAATCAGTGTTCGGTTCGAAATGTGTTCAAATTTTGACAAATTTTGTTCAGCGATGAGGCTCATTTCTGGTTGAATGGCTACGTAAATAAGCAAAATTGCCGCATTTGGAGTGAAGAGCAACCAGAAGCCGTTCAAGAACTGCCCATGCATCCCGAAAAATGCACTGTTTGGTGTGGTTTGTACGCTGGTGGAATCATTGGACCGTATTTTTTCAAAGATGCTGTTGGACGCAACGTTACGGTGAATGAACACATTTCGAACCGAACACTGATTTTGGTAAAAAATTCAATGATTTGCAAGCGTTGCTCGTTAGTAAGTCTATTCACGATGAAATGTCAAAGCATACTGAGCATCTTTCTCTTTGACACCATGTCTGAAATCCCACGTGATCTGTCAAATACTAATGCATGAAAATCCTAACCTCAAAAAAATCACCCTTTATATTCAAGATCGTCATGTCATTTTAAGTCGATCTGGCCATGTCCGTCCGTCCGCCTGTCCGCCCGTCACGTCTGCCTGTCGAAAACACGCTAACTTTCGAAGGAGTAAAGCTAGCCGCTTGAAATTTTGCACAAATATTTTTTATTAGTGTAGATCGGTTGGTATTGTAAATGGGCCATATCGGTCAATGTTTTGATATAGCTGCCACATAAACCGATCTTGGGTCTTGACTTCTTGAGCCTCTAGAGGGCGCAATTCTCATCTGATTTGATTGAAATTTTGCACGTAGTGCTTTGGTATCACTTCCAACAGCTGTGTTAAGTATGATTCAAATCGGTTCATAATCTGGTATAGATGTCATATAAATCGATCTGGGATCGTGACTTCTTGAGCCAATAGAGCGCTCAATTCTCATCCGATTTGGCTGAAATTTCGCATGAGGTGTTTTTTGTTATGACTTCCAATAACCGTGCTAAGTATGGCGCAAATCGGTTTCATAACCTGATATAGCAGCCATATAAACCAATCTTTTGATATAAGGTTTTGGGTCCATAAAAGGCGCATTTATTGTCCGATATCGCCGCAATTTGGGACAGTGGGTTATGTTTGGCCCTTCGACATCCTTCTTCAATTTGGTCTAGATCGGTCCAGACCAATCTCTTGATTTAAGGTTTTGGGACCATAAAAGGCGCATTTATTGTCCGATATCGCCGTAATTTGGGACAGTGGGTTGTGTTTGGACCTTCGACAACCTTCTTCAATTTGGTCTAGATCGGTCCAGATTTGAATATAGCTACCATATAGACCAACCTTCTGATTTAAGGTTTTGGGTCCATAAAAGGCGCACTTATTGTCCGATTGTGCCAAAATTTTGGACAGTGAGTTGTGTTAGGCCCTTCGACATCCTTCTTCAATTTGGCCCACATCGGTTCAGATTTTGATATAGTTGCCATATAGATCGATCTGTCGATTTAAGTTCTTGGGCCCATAAAAGCGCATTTATTGTCCTAATGTGCCAAAATTTTGGTCAGTGAGTTGTGTTTGGCCCTTCGACATTCTTCTTAAATTTGGCTCATATCGGTCTAGATTTGGATATAGCTGCCATATAGACTGATCTGTCGATTTAAGTACTTGGGCCCATAAAAGGTGCATTTATTGTCCAATTTCGCTAAAATTTGGGACAGTGAGTTGTGTTAGGCCCTTCGACCTCCTTCTTCAATTTGGCTTAGATCGGTACAGAGTTGGATATAGCTGCTATATAGATCGATCTGTCGATTTAAGTTCTTGGGCCCATAAAAGGTGCGTTTATTGTCCAATTTAGCCAAAATTTGGGACAGTGAGTTGTGTTTTGCCCTTCGACATCCTTCTTCAATTTGGTCTAGATCGGTCCAGATTTGGATATAGCTGCCATATAGACCGATCCTCCGATTTAGGGTCTTAGGCCCATAAAAGGCGCATTCATTGTCCGATGTCGCCGAAATTTGAGACAGTAAGTTTAGTTAGGCTCTTCGACGTCCTCTTTCAATTTGTCCCAGATCGGTCCAGATTTAACTATAGTTGCCTTATAGACCAATCTCTCGATTTAAGTTTTGGGCCCATAAAGGCGCATTTATTGTCCGATTTCGCCAAAATTTGGGGCAGTGCTTTGTGTTGGACTCTTTGACATTTTTATGCAACTTGACCCAAATCGGTTCAGATTTGTATATAGCTCCCATGTAGACTGATATCTCGATTAAAAGTCTTGGCCCCATAAAAGGCGCATTTGTAAACCGATTTCACTGAAATTTGACACAGTGACTTATGTTAGGCTTTTCGACATCCGTGTCGTATATGGTTCAGATTGGTTTATTTTTAGATATAGCTACTGTACTTATCAGTATTTAGCCCAAATCGGAACATATTTTTATATAACAGCTATGGGACATAAGGTATGAAATTTTCACCGAATTTTGATGAAAGGTGGTTTACATATATACACGAGGTGGTGGGTATCCAAAGTTCGACCTGGCCGAACTTAACGCCTTTTTACTTGTTTTGAAAATTTTCCTATAGCTCTTAAAGAATCTCCCTTTACATGGTGGTGAGTACTTAAGATACGGTCCTGCCGGACCTGCCATACCTAGATGGTCTCAATCGGCCATGCATTGCTATCTTTTAAAGTTCCAATTATGTTCGATTTCATTTCACTGTAAAATTAATTCTAAAGCTTTTGTATTCATATGTGATAATAAGATGGATGCACCTTTGTGCACAATCTCACACAGTGAGGGGCTTCTTCCAATGAATCCCAAGGCAGAATTGTAATTTACTCAGATTTACTCACGTCTTGCAATGTACCACACAACTACGCACACCCACGCCTAACAACAGCCACCCTTGCAGCGTAATTCATGCATTCTTTCTGAGGAATCCTTATGCATGCCCAAACGTAATGTTGCTACTGCCTCTACGATGAGTATTAAATAAAGGCGAACTGTTGATTCCAACTCCCCCTGAGGTAGACATCGTGGTCCTTATTGTCGACAGGGATCACCACATATCAGCGTGAGGCTGATACGTTCTATGGATATAACAGTTGGATAAATAGAATGCAGTTTTTGTTTTGGCCTCATCCAATTTTTACCTTTTGAACATTTTCAAATAGCACCACGTGAAGAAAAATTCACGGCTTGATGTGGTTCATGATGCATTTGCTTTTGGATACGTGTAGTTGAAAAGGAAAAACAAAGTACAAGTCAATGTGGCAATGGCAAATAAGGCAATGAGAGAAAGCTAATCGAAATGAAGAGAATCAATGAGATAAATAGATACGTGCAGATATGTTAGATAGTGACTGAGAGTGAATATGAATTTTAGAAAAACTTTATATGAATAATGATATAAAACAAGTTAGAGCTTCAGGCCAAAAGTTCGGTCGGGCCGAATATTACATACCCTCCAACATGTGTAATGACAGGTTTCCCTTAGCGCAGGGGTAAGCTCGCCGGGGCCAAGGATTCGTCACAGCAAGAAACTACGGCAAGAGACCTCAAAAAGTACTCAAGCCAGGACACTACAGGGAACTACTGTAAGGATTCTACAGGATAGCCAGGGGACCGTGGAGAGTACTCCACCAAGGATATGCTAGGATTCTACAGGATAGCCAGGGGACCGCGAAGAGTACTCCAGCAAGGATATGCTAGGATTCTGCGAGATTGCCTGGAGACCGTGGTAAGTACTCCATTAAGGATATGCTAGGATTCTGCGAGATAGCCTGGAGACCGTGGTAAGTACAAAAAATTCTACAGGATAGCCCGGAGACCGTGAATAGTACTCCAGCAAGGATATGCGAGGATTCTGCGAGATAGCCTGGAGGCCGTGGTAAGTACTCCAGTGAGGATACGAAGGAATTCTACAGAAGAGGCAGGAGACCGTGGCAAGTACTCCAGGGAGGATATGAAAGGATACTACTGGATAGACAGGAGACTGTAGTAAGTATTCCCGTAAGGATACGCAAGGATTCTACAGGATAGGACAGGAGATCCTGGTAAGTACTCCAGTGAGGATATGAAAGTATATTACAGGATAGGTAGGAGACCATGGTAAGTACTCCTGTAAGGATACGCAAGGATTCTACAGGATAGGACAGGAAACCCTGGTTAGTACTCCAGGGAGGATATGAAAGGATACTACAGTATAGGCAGGAGACCGTAGTAAGTACTCCCGTAAGGATACGTAAGGATTCTACAGGGTAGGAGAGGAGATCGTGGTAAGTACTTCAGGGAGGATATGAAATGATGCTACAGGATAGGCAGGAGACCATGGTACGGACTTAAACAAATACTTCAATGGTGTGAACGAAAATGAGTATGCCGATCGTCACACATGGATCGCATTTATCAAGTTGTTTTCCCGGTATCTCTTTTCAGGCAAACAAAGGATAATGGATTAAAATTGCCTGTGCGGACTATATTTGGTTTGGATGTTGGAGACCATAATCGAAGTCACTTTGCATTTCAACCAAATCGGATAAGAATTGCGGCTATAAGGGCACAAGAAGTAAAATCGGGAGATAGGTTAGTATGCGAGATATATCGATCGATTAAGAAGATATATGAGGTAACAGATTCGCAAACGAAAAAAGGACCATGGTTTGTGGATCTGCACCTGGAATGTCTGCACTCTCTATAGAGAAGTTGCAGTATAAGCGCTGGCGGAGGTATTGGAGGAATACAAGGCAGATATTACCGCCTTACAGGAAGTGTGACGGATTGGGTATGGTGTCGCAACACTAAACAGTGACTAACTATACTATAGCTGCCATAACACGAGGACTGAATTTGGCTGTGGATTTGTGGTTAGTCGGAGACTGAAACACCCTGTCTGCGGTGGATGAAACGCTAACCACAATCCGCATAAAATTTAAATTCTTCAACATCTGCCTTACTGGTGTCCATGCCCCGATGGTAGACAAGGACGAACAGACCAAGGATATTTTCTTTGCGAGCCTAGAGAAAGAGAATACGACCACTGCCCCACCCATGATATTAAAATTCATCTGTTAGATTTTAATGCGAAGATAGGAATAGGGAAGACATCATTGGTCGAACAGTTGGAAAATTTAGATGACTTGGGTGTAGGCATATGCTCCTGCAGGGACAAATAGGGAAATCTGGTTACTGACGCAGACAGCATGGTCAGGATATGGAAAGAACATTTTACTCAACTGCTAGTGTCCAACGATGGCTGCGAAGAGGTTACTGATGATGGTATAAAATGTTTACCGCCTATTCAGTATGAGGTGCAAGTAGCAGTGATCCGACTAAAGAACAACAAGGCAGCAGGAGCCGATAGGTTACCCGCTGAACGATTTAAGACGATGGAAGAAACATTTTACTCAACTGCTGGTGTCCAACGATGGCGGCGAAGAGGATACTGATGGTGGTATATAATATTTACCGCCTATTCAGTATGAGGTCCAAGTAGCAGTGATCCGACTAAAGAACAACAAGGCAGCAGGAGCCGATGGGCTACCCGCTGAACTATTTAAGACCGGAGAAACGCTGATAAGGTGTAAGCACCAGCTTGTCTGAGCAATCTGGCTAGAAGAACACGATGAGAGAACATCGGCATTCTATGTCCCGTACACAAGAGAGAAGACTAAATGGAATGTGCAAAATACAGATGAATAAGTCTCCTCCCGATCGCATACAAGATATTCTCGAGCGTACTGTGGGAAAGTTAAATCGCTAAAGCCAAAGAGGTAATTGGGCCCTATCAATGCCCTAGACCTAATAAATCCACCCTAGACCTGGTAAATCCACCCTTCACCAGATATTCACACTGCGTCAAATCCTGGAAAAGACCCGAGAAGGACAAATCAACACCTACCATATCCTTGTCTGGGTTTGGTATCCCTGCAATGACATTTGCCCGTTCCTCAGTAAGAATAGGAAAGAATCTCTCGGAACCATTTAATACCAAACGAGGTTTCCAACAAAGTGACAGCTTATCGTGTAATCTCTTTAATATCCTGCTGGAGGAGACTATAGGAGATGCAGATGTGAATAGATGTTGCACACTACCACACAAGAGAACACATGCTACTCGCCTTTGCCGACGACATCGATATCATGGGTCGGTTACCGGAAGTAGTAACGGCAGCCTTTGAAAGAATCGAAAGAGAGTCAATGAAAATGGGTCTGGCAGTAAATGAAAATAAGACGACATTGATAGTTTCAACTTCCAAAACGGCTTATACAACCGAGCAATTCGAATAAGAATTGCGCCCTTTGGGAGCTCAAGAAGTAAAATAGAGAGATCGATTTATATGGGAGCTGTATCGAGATATACACCGATTCAGATCATAATAAACACGTATGTTGATGGTCATGAGAGGATCCGTAGTACATAATTTCAGGCAAATCGGATAATATTTGCGACCTTTAGAGGCTCAAGAAGTCAAGATCCGAGATCGGTTTATATGTCAGCTATATCAGGTTATGAACCGATTTTAACCATACTTGGTACAGTTGTTGGATATCATAACAAAACACGTCGTGCAAAATTTCATTCCAATCGGATAAGAATTGCGCACTCTATAGGCTCAGGAAGTCAAGACCCAAGATCGGTTTATATGGCACCTATATCAGGTTATGGACCGATTTCAACCATACTTGGCACATTTATTGGATATCGTAACAAAACGCGTCGTGCAAAATTTCATGCTAATCGGATAAGAATTGCTCCCTGTAGAGGCTCAAGAAGTCAAGACCCAAGATCGGTTGATATGGCAGCTATATCAAGTTATAAACCGATTTGAACTATACTTGGCACAGTTGTTGGATATCATAACGAAACACGTCATTCAAAATTTCATTCCAATCGGATAAGAATTGCGCACTCTAAAGGCTCAAGAAGTCAAGACCCAAGATCGGTTTATATGGTAGCTATATCAGGTTAAGAACCGATTTGAACCATACTTGGCACAGTTGTTGGATATCATAACGAAACATGTCGTGCAAAATTTCATTCCAATCGGATAAGAATTGCGCACTGTGGAGGCTCATGAATTCAAGACACAAGATCGGTTTATATGGCAGCTATATCAAAACATGGACCTATATGGCCCATTTACAATACCAACCGACCTACACTAACAAAAAGTATTTGTGCAAAATTTCAAGCGGTTAGCTTTACTCCTTCGGAAGTAAGAGTGGTTTCAACAGACAGACGCACGGACGGACGGACGGACGAACGGACGGACTGACGGACTGACGGACGGACGGACGGACGGACAGACGGACGGACATTGCTAGATCGACATAAAATGTCGCGACGATCAGGAATATATATACTTTATGGGGTCTCAGACGAATATTTCGAGTAGGTTCAAACAGAATAACGAAAATAGTATACCCCCCATCTTATGGTGGAGGGTATAAAAATAACATCAGTAACCTTCTCCTCACCAAATATTTTCAAATTGTAGTTTGCATTCCTAATTTACAGTTCATTTATTTTCATTGTAATCGTTGCGTCGTTGCGTCGATTCATCGATTATTCTGTTATTGTTCTGTAATACTATTGGGTTGCCCAAAAAGTAATTGCGGATTTTTTAAAAGAAAGTAAATGCATTTTTTAAAAGACTTAGAATGAACTTTAATCAACTATACTTTTTTTTCTAAAGCAAGCTAAAAGTAGCAGCTGATAACTGACAGAAGAAAGACTGAAATTACAGAATCACAAGCTGTGAAAAAATTTGTCAACGCCGACTATATGAAAAATCCGCAATTACTTTTTGGGCAACCATAGTTTTGTGATATTATTGTTATTAACTGTGGCAGAATTCAATTGACCGTTAAACTAATAGATTTTACAAATTTGCATTATGATTAATAGCTTATTATCATAAGCACCAAAGGTAAATAGAATGTTGAATAATTACAACTAATAAAATTCATAAATTCTCAATTACTTACCATGGTATTTGGCAGCATGTATGCAAATGAGATTTTGCCAATTCATACGGGCAACTAAATATTTATGTAATCCATAAACTTTTGGCAACAATGCCAAGTTATTGATTTTCATAAATGCATAAAATGCAGCAAGTCAACGACAGAGAAGGCCATGAAATGGGGACAATAAGCTAAGTAAGGTAAATTCAACAATTTTGTTATATATATCATCTTAGAGTAAGAGAAGACTTATCTCATCAGTTGATGTGTAACACCTTGGATGAGATGCTTCGATGTTGTCTTCCAATGCATCAATTGAAGCGAGTTTGTCTCTATAGACATGCGTTTTAACATAGCCCCACAAAAGATAGTCTAAAGGCGTTGAATCCCACAATCTACGCGGAAAAGTGACCGGTCCCGAACGTGAAAAAAAAAACGTTCACCGATCTCGCCTCTCAATAAGTCCATTGTTGCGAGTGCTGTGTGGCATGTGGCACAAGCTGGATATCATCTCACGACCAGTGTTGCCGTTATTGGTAGGTTGGTAGGCTTACCTTAATTTTTGGTAGGTTTTTCCAACATAAAAATACCAAGTTTATGGCTTGAACCAGTAAGGAAGGGCAAAAGTTGGGCGGTGCCGACTCTATAATACCCTACACCTACCCTATAAGTACAATGTGGGACTATATCCAATTCTGAACCAATTTTGATGAACCTCGGCGAGCAAATATGTTCAAACTGTAAAAACTACGATTGACCAATGACAACATTATGGCAAATTACCCAAAATCTGACGAACATATAAATGGGAGCTATATCTACTTCTGAACCGATTTCGAGCAAACTTCTCATATAATGTGGTAGTCGTCAAGGAAAGCCTTGTGCAAAATTTTGCCAAAATTGGTCAAACAATGCGCTTGCAGTAGCTTTTGGGGTGAAAATCTGGCGATATACATATATGACAGCTATATCTAAATCTTAGTCGATTTCTTCTAAATTCACCAGTAACATTGAGAGTCATAGGAAAATCCGTCCTGCAAATTTTCGACAGAATCGCATAATAAATGATCTCCTTTTTGCAATATTTTTTCAAAATCGGATAAACATATATATGAAAGCTATATCTAAATCTGAACCGATCTCGAGCAAACTTCTTAGATACTGTGGCAGTCGAGGAAAGCGTTTTGCAAAATTTTGGCAAGATGGATCAATAAATGTGCCTGCTGGGACTCTAGAAGTTAAAATCGGGCGATATATATATATGAGAGCTATATCTAAATCTGAACCAGTTGTCATGAAATTCCCTAGTAATATTGAGAGTCAAGAGAAAATCACTCCTGCCGAATATCGAGAAAATCGGTTAAAAAAAGACAATTTTATTGCAATATTACTGCAAATCGGGCGAACTATATGTAAATCTGAGCTATATGTAAATCTGAACCGATTTTGACCAAACTCCATGTATATTGTGGTAGTCATCGAGGAAAGCGTTGTGCAATATTTTGGCAAGATTGGTGAATAAATGTGCATGCAGTGGCTCGAGGAGTGAAAATCGGGCGATATATATATATGAGAGCTATATCTAAATCTGAACCGATATCCATGAAATTCACCAGAAATATTGACAGTCAAGAGAAAATCCTTACTGTAAAATTTCGACAGAATCGCATAATAAATGATCACCTTTTTGCAATATTTTTTTCAAAATCGGACGAATATATATACGAGAGCTATATCTAAATCTGAACCGATCTCGAGCAAACTCCTCAGGTACTGTGGCAGTAGTCAAGGAAAGCGTTTTGCAAAATTTTGGCAAGATAAATCAATAAATGCGCTTGCTGTGACTCTAGAAGTTAAAATCGGGCGATATATATATATATGAGAGCTATATCTAAATCTTAACCGATTTCCATGAAATTCACCAGTAATATAGAGAGTCAAGAGAAAATCCCCACTGCCGATTTTCGAAAAAATCGGTTAACAAAAGACCATTTTATTGCAATATTACTGCAAATCGGACGAACATATATATGGGAGCTATATGTAAATCTAAACCGATTTTGACCAAACTCTATGTATATTGTGGATGTCATCGAGGAAAGCATTGTGCAATATTTTGGTAAGATTTGTCATTAAATGTGCTTGCAGTGGCTCTAGAAGTGAAAATCGGGCGATATATATATATGAGAGCTATATCTAAATCTGAACCGATATCCATGAAATTCACTGGTAATGTCGAGAGTCGTAAAAAATCCTTCCTGCCAAATTTCGAGAGAATCGGGTAACAAATGACCATTTTATTGCATTATTACTGAAAATCGGAGGAACATATATATGGGAGCTATATCCTGATCTGAACCGATTTTTTCCAATTTCAATAGGCTTCGTTTCTAGGCTGAAAAACATGTCTGTTCCAAATTTGAAGACGATCGGATGAAAATTGCGACCAGTAGTTTATACACAAATTAACATGGACAGACGGACAGACAGACGGACGAACAGACAGACGGACATAGCTAAATCGAATCAGAAAGTGATTCTGAAGTCGAAGGTCCAAGTTGGTTTCAAAGGATACCATTGCTTCAAATTGGAGGAAAAAGAGCGTAAGTTTTGATACTGACTGTAATTAGTGCATGTGTAAAGGGATCTCCTCCTCTGGGTGGGAAATGAGTCTCTTGTGCGTTCAATGCTTTCAACCGGAAACAGTGCTATATGGCGGCTATATACAAATATGGTCAGATCTGATCCGCAAACTCACTGTAACCAGCCGTTACAGTACAGAAAACGGGTAGAAAAAGCGCATTTTTCGGCTCAAACACTTAAATCTGCAGATCCTGCTTTATCCAAACCCGGCACAGTTGCTCATTGAAATCGGGTCAAAAATACGACTTTATGAAATCAAGATTTCTTATCGGGAGATCGATATAAGGGGCGCTATATAAAGATATAGGCTATCGTTGAACTTGACTGTAGAGTGGTTTCAACAAACAGTTGGACGGACATGTCTAAATCCTATTTGAGTATTGACGATATAGTATTTTAAGAGCTTCGAAAATGTATAATTTCATGTGTTTCAAATGGAATGACAATATGTCCAACTCCTTGGCGATGCGTATAAAAACTTCTGCCCCATTTTTGGTTTGTCGAACTTTGGTTTTGGCAGGGATTGGTAGGATTTTTCTTAAATTTTGGTATGAAATAATTTTCTTGAGTGGCAACACTGCTCACGATACCGCTCCGAATTCACAGTTACGTTGCGATTCTCATCATCTATGAAGAAGTACGGTCCAATGATGCCACCAGCCCATAAACCGCACCAAACTGTAAATTTCTATACCCACCACCGAAGGATGGGGGTATATTCAATTTGTCATTCCGTTTATAATACATCGAAATATCCATTTCCGATTCTATAAAGTATATATATTCTTGATCAGCGTAAAAATCTAAGACGATTTAGCCATCTGTCCGTCTGTTTGTTGAAATCACGCTACAGTCTTTAAGAACAGAGATATTAAGCTGAAATTTTGCACAAATTCTTTTTTTGTCCATAAGCAGGTTAAGTTCGAAGATGGGCTATATCGGACTATATCATGATATAGACGCCATATAGAGCGATCCGCCGATTTAGGGTCTTAGGCCCATAAAAGCCACATTTATTATCTGATTTTGCTGAAATTTGAGACGGTGAGTTGTGTTAGGCCACTCGAAATCCATCTTTCAGATTTGGATATAGCTGCCATATAGACCGATCTCCCGATTTAAGAATTTGGGGCCATAAAAGATGCAATTATTGTCCGAGTTCGCCAAAATTTGGGACAGTGAGTTGTGTTAGAACCTTCGACGTCCTTCTTCAATTTGGCTCAGAACGGTCCAGATTTGGATATAGCTGCCATATAGACCGATCCCCCGATTTAAGGACTTAGGCCCTTAAAAGCCACATTTATTATCCGATTTTGCCGAAATTTGGGACAGTGAGTTGTGTTAGGCCCTTCGACATTATTCGTCAATTTGGCTCAGATCGGTCTAGATTTGGATATAGCTGCCATATAGACCGATCCCCCGATTTAGGGTCTTAGGCGCATAAAAGCGATATTTATTATCCAATTTTAATGAAATTTAGTACAGCGAGTTGTGTTAGACCCTTCGACAACCTTTGTTAATTTGATCCAGATCGGTCCAGATTTGGATATAGCTGCCCTACAGACCAATCCTCCGATTTAGGGTCTTAGGCCCATAAAAGCCACATTTATTATCCGATTTTAATAAAATTTGGTACAGTGAGTTGTGTTAGACCCTTCGACATCTTTCTTCAATTTGGCCCTGATCAGACCGATCTCTCGATTTAAGGTTTTGGAGCCATAAAAGGCGCAATTATTGTCCTATGTCGCCGAAATTTGGGGCAGTGAGTTGTGTTAGGCCATTCTATATACTTCTTCAATTTGGATCAGATCGGTCCAGATTTGGATATAGCTGCCATATAGACCGATCTCGCGATTTAATGTTTTGGGCCTATAAAAGGCCCAAATTATTGTCCGATATTGCCGAAATTTGGGACAGAGAGTTAAGTTAAGCCCCTCCACATATTCCTACAATTTGTTGTAGATCGATCAAGATTTGCATATAGCTGCCACATAGACCGATATCTCGATTTAAAGTCTTGGCCCCAAAAAAGGCGCATTAATAATCCGATTTCACTGAAATTTTACACAGTGACTTATGTTAGGCTTTTCGACATCCATGTTGTTCATGGTTCAGATTGGTTTATTTTTAGATATAGCTACTAAAAAGACCAATATTTTGTTATACACAATTGAACAATGACTTTTACTTATTAGTATTTGGTCCAAATCGGATCACATTTCGTTATAACTGCTACGGGACATAAGGTATGCAATTTTCACCGGATTTTGATAAAAGGTGGTTTACATATATACCCGAGGTGGTGGGTACCCAAAGTTAGGCCCGGCCGAACTTAACGCCATTTTACTTTTTCTTTGATCAGATTATTAACAAAGACTTTTAGTGTCAAATTGTAAACAATTTTATGAGCTATGATTAAGGAAAATTTCACATAGCCCTCATTTCTAGTTCAACAGATATACCACTGTGAACCGGGTTAAACTTCGAGTCAGCTTTCCTGTAGTTCATATTCATTTTTGTTCTCTTTACCTTAAAACCGTACACAGTATAACAACCAATTGCACACATCCAACTAAACTAACATTTGGTGCCAATGGCACTTTTCTACATACCTGAGGCCTATAATCCTTCTATTGCCTATTTTGCTCACTTAAAATGTGTTGGTGTGTGTGAGCGCTTGGGTGTGTGAACATAAATTCGATGATATCAACGAAAGCCACTATATTGAATACCAATTGAAATCTGCCAAAAATTATGCTCCCATGTGGTAGCAATGGCGACAAACAATGTTCGACTCTATCAAATTTTAAGGTAAAGCCACAAAACTAAAACCAAAAATAATTACTGTACGAACTCGACAAAAAATAAAAGTTGAAAAACAAAATCGTATTACACATACGCACCCATGTTCACGCACACATGCATGATCAGCGAGTGTCCATAACCACAGCGTCGACTAACTGAAAATTTCTATCTACCTACTCCAACACACACTCATCCATACAACTTGTTATGGTCGATGGTCATAAAGTTTAAAAACTTGATATTAAATTGCAATGAACCAAAATTGGGATAACGAATATGGCATACGTGGTGTTAGCTTACACAAATCCTCAGAAATGTAAGAGTGTGCATTCACTGTTTTCCATAATTTGTAGAAAACAGAATAATAAAATGGGAAAATATAAGGAAATTTTAACTGAAGGTAGACAATTTAGAATGATTTCGGATCTTAACTATGTTAACAAGTGAAGTTTTCATACATGCACATTTTGTTATCAAGTTTTTCAGGAAATTTGTTGCAATGATTGGTTTTTGGACCAACTTCCTTGAGTTGTATATAGGCCGAATAAACTGTGATCTCTTACTTTACTTTATTTGAATTGGCTTTGACAGAATATTTGTTCCACTAGCCGAACGTAGAATATCGTTCCAAGCGCCTCGATCTTCTGCGCTCATTTTATAATCTCGGATACCAAGTATCGAGGTGTCTCCCACCACTTGAACTTTCCATCGGGCTTTGGGTCTTCCCGGTTTGCGTCTACCACCATGTTTACCTCCAAAAGACTTCTTTGCTGGGGCTTGTTCATCCATTCTGACAACATGACCTTGCCAACGCAGCCGTTGTATTTTGATGGGTGTAACTATGCTATCGTCGTCATACAGCTCGTGGTTCATACGTTGCCCATATTCTCCATTAACGCAAACTGGTCCATATATTTTACGAAGAATATTTCTCTCAAATACTCCAAACACTCCCTCATCTGCTTTTACAAGTACCCATGCTTCAGAACCATTTAACAGCACGGATAGTATCAGTGTCTTGTATAGTGTAATCTTCGTCTGTCGAGAGGTGGACTTGTTTCTTAACTGCTTACTTTGTCCAAAGTAGCATCTGTTTGTCAGTATTAGTCTTCGCTTAATCTCAAAACTGTTGTCATTCGTTTCGGTTACGGCGGTGCTATCGTCGTCATACAATTCATACAGCTCGTGGTTCATACATCGTCTATATTCTCCGTTAACGCAAACTGGTCCACATATTTTACGAAGAATATTTCTCTCAAATACTCCAAGCACTCCCTCATCTGCTTTCACAAGTACCCATGCTGCAGAACCATATAACAGCACGGATAGTATCAGTGTCTTGTATAGTGTAATCTTCGTCTGTCGAGAGGTGGCCTTGTTTCTAAACTGCCTACTTAGTCCATAGTAGCATCTGTTTGCCAGTATTATTCTTCGCTTTATCTCAAAACTGGTGTCATTCGTTTCGGTTAAGGCAGTGCCGAGGTAGATAAAGTTACTGACTGTCTCAAAGTTGTGGTTCCCAATTTTCTCCATTTTCTTTATCTACTCGGTTGTGCAAGGCTTGTTGGGGGTTGAAACCATCCATTTCGTCTTATCTCCATTTTCTGCCAGACCCATTTTCACTGACTCTCTTTCGATTCTTTCAAAGGCTGCAGTTACTACTTCCGGTGACCGATCTGTGATATCGATGTCGTCGGCATAGGCGAGTAGCATGTGTTCTCTTGTGATTAGAGGGCCATATCAATTCACATCTGCATCTCGTATAATCTTCTCCAGCAGGATATTAAAGAGATCACACGATAGTCCGTCTCCTTGTCTGAAACCTCATTTGATATAAAAATGGTTCGGAGAGATTCTTCCCTATTCTTACTGAGGAACGCGTATCAGCATAAGTCGTCCTGCAGAGTCTTATTAATTCTGCAAGGATACCAAACTCAGACATGGCTTGAAATACCTTGGAATGTAAAGGAGTATCGAAGGCGGCTTTTTAGTCAACAAAGAAATTATGGGTCTTGATTTGTCCTTCTCGGGTCTTTTCCAGGATTTGGCGCAGTGTTAATATCTGGTCTAGGGTGGATTTACCAGGTCTAAAGCCGCATTGACAGGGCCCAATTATCTCAATGACCTTAGGGTTTAATCTTTCACACAGTACGCTTGAGAGTATCTTGTTTGCGATCGGGAGGAGACTTATTCCACTGTAGTTGGCTAATTCCATCTTATCTCCTTTCTTGTGTACGGGACATAGTATGCTGAGGTTCCAATCATCGGGTATGCGTTCTTCTAGCCAGCTTGCGCAGATAAGCTGATGCATACGCCTTATCAGCGTGTCGCCTCCGGTCTTAAATAGTTCAGGGGGTAACCCGTCGGCTCCTGCTGCCTCACTGTTCGCATCCTGACCTCATCCTGACTAGGAGGTAAACATTCTATGCCATCATCATTGATTTTTTCTGCAGAATCTTCATCGCCTTATCCTTATCAGCGTGTCGCCTCCGGTCTTAAATAGTTCAGCGGGTAACCCGTCGGCTCCTGCTGCCTCACTGTTCGCATCGTGACCTCATCCTGACTAGGAGGTAAACATTCTATGCCATCATCATTGATTTTTTCTGCAGAATCTTCATTGCCTTATCCTTATCAGCGTGTCGCCTCCGGTCTTAAATAGTTCAGCGGGTAACCCGTCGGCTCCTGCTGCCTCACTGTTCGCATCCTGACCTCATCCTGACTAGGAGGTAAACATTCTATGCCATCATCATTGATTTTTTCTGCAGAATCTTCATCGCCGCCAACGTCGGACACTAGCAGTTGAGTCAAATGTTCTTTCCATATCCTCAGCATGCTATCTTTGTTAGTCAACAGATTTAGTTCTTTGTCTCTGCAGGAGGATGTGCCTGCACCAAAGCCATCGGTTTGATGTTTAATTCTTTGGTAGAATTTCCGGACTTTATTCTGACTCCTGTAGATCTAAATTCGCTCACACTCATGTCTTTCCTATTAATTTTTCTTTCTGCGGAATAGACATTTCTCCTCTCTCCTTTTCTCCCAATACCTCTCCTTCATCTGTCACGTTGCTACTGATTGCAGGGTTGCTCTACATGCCGCATTATTGGCTTCAGTAGCATCTCGACACTCTTGGTCGTACCATGGGTTTCTGGGAGGAGGCTGTCTTTACCCAAGAACGGATTTCGTGGCATTTTCCATGGAGTGGGCTATAGATGGTCAATGCGCCATTATATCATCGGAACAAGGAGTGATTTCATCAAGCAGTTGGGTCAGTCGAGTGGAGTAGGCCGCTGCCTTTTGTTGTGTTTGCAGCTTTTCAATGTCCAGTTTCCGTACAGAGTTAGATCGTACTTTCCTCGCCATATTCAAACGGGTGCAAACTTTTGCTGCAACAAGGTAATGATCTGAATCCATATTCGCTCCACGGATCGATCGTACACGCTGGATGCATGGCTTCCATCTATCACAACGTGATCAATTTGGTTCCTCGTGTTTTGATCGGGTGACAGCCATTTGGCTTTGTGAATATTTTTATGTTGAAATCTGGTGCTACTAACTACCATGTTTTTTGTCGCGGCGAAACCTATCAGCCTCAACCCATTACTGGACGTTATCTTGTGTAGGCTAAACTTTCCGACTGTTGAACCAAAAATGTCTTCCTTCCCTATCTTCGCATTCTTAATGTGCTCGTCATGGGCACTAATAATGCTGATGTTGAAGAATTTGGCTTTTAGGCGGATTGTGGCTTGCCTCTCATCCACCAGAGTAAAGCTGTTTCAGTCTCCGACTAACCACAAATCTACAGCCAAATTCAGTCCTCGTGTTATGGCAGCTGTAGTATATTTCGTCACCGTTTGGTGTTGTAGTGACGCCATTCCATCGCACTTCCTGTAAGGCGGTAATATCTGCCTAGTACTTCTCTAATACATCCGCCAGCGCGTATACTGCGCCTTCTCCATAAAGAGTGCGGACATTCCAGGTGCAGATCCGCAAATCATGGTCCTTTTTTCGTTTGCGTGGTTCGTCAACGTTGGGGGGAGGGGGTCCGTTTTTCTATTCCTTTTGTTTCTCATAGTAGTTCTCATAGTTTTCCAGGGGCGGGTTACTGGCTTAGCGCCCCAACCGCATGGGTTTTGTGGGATTGCACATGTATCCCTCGTTATGGCGAGCCGCTTGCTCCAAGATCCGACGCTCGGCGCCAGCCGTCCCTAACCTGGGAACAGACGCTGATATTGGCCATTGGTTATTTGAAGGCGCTAATAACTCGCCTTGTCATCTCGAGTATCATTGGCACTCAGTATTTAATTAAGAGCCAGTGCTACCTGACTCCTTACTGAGACTCTCCTCTCGAAAATCGCTGACTGCCCGGGACCGCATTTGCAGCTACTCCGCATAAAAACGTAGCTTTCCACCATTAGCAAACTGTGAACGCACCTGGTAGCCCCCAGCTAAGCTTCCCGTGATAACGGTGGACACCACAGGAGTCGCCGCTCAAAGTTCCAGTCCCATATCGGACTGTCATCTATAGTTCTTCAGACACCATGATTAGTTTGCTCAAGGCGTTCACTTGAATATTTCACTCCAACTTCTTTCATCTCCAACTGGAATGTTTCTGTACACTTAAATGATGAACGTAAATGATTCGAAAATGTTCCCCCTCCTTTGAAGGAAAACAACAAAAAATGTTTCACCATAAATTTAAGCAATCACATTTCAATTCATTTCCATTTCCCATTTCAGTCGTTCTCTTAGTTTTAATTATTGTGTTAACTCCCACCCCAGAAGAGACATAAACAAGAAATCAAAAACCAAAACTTGCTCGAAAAGTGAATGCAAGAAATTACGTTTCCATTTTAAGTTGAAGCTTGAAGCTCTCGGTAAAGCCCCTCTACCATTCATGGATTTATGACCATTACACTTTACTGTTGCTATTGCTTGCTGCCTGCTTCGTTCCTGTCTAAAGTTGCACCAAGTCTTATGCATTTTTGCGGCTAATGGGTATGCCTTTGGATGATGGTCTCGATGGCCTCTGGATCTGGGAATCTTTTGGGGTGTTGCCGAGTGTCGAAAGAAACTTTGCCATAACGACTCTATTTGAAATACGTGACCGAAAAATATATTTGACTTTTGCCAATGCAAAAGCCCCCCGTCCGAAAAAGGAGAAGAAATACAATACAAATACTCAATTGCACACTGAACCATTCGAGCATAAAAGAACAAACATCCATGCGCTTCAAAAAGAAATCCCAACTGAAATACAAAATTAACCCGAAGTCAACTTTTAGGCTTCATGAAACAACAACAAACACGTTTTAAACATTTCGGTTTGCAACGTTCGCCGTATCCATGGTTGTACGGATATGAAAATAGATGAAAATAGCTTGAAAACCAAAAAAAAAAAAAAAAATATGGGGTGTTCCATATAAATGTGGATTATGAATATGTATCATGATTGCGTAAAAATTATGTATCGGTTTTTTTAAAAAGATTTTTATCTGCAAAATTTAATAAGAAAACATGTAAAAAGTCGTTTGGTTCGGCCGGGCCGAACTTTGGATACCCACCACCTCGGGTATATATATAAACCACCTTTCGTCAAAATCCGGTGAATAATGCATACCTTTTTCCCTATAGCAGCTATATCGAAATATGTTCCGATTTGGACCAAATACGTATAAGTACAAGACATTGTTCAATTGTGTATAGCAAAATATTGATCTTTTTAGTAGCTATATCTAAAAATAAACCGAACTGAACCATATACGACACGGATGTCGAAGAGCCTAACATAAGTCACTGTCCCAAATTCCAGCGAAATCGGATTAAAAATTCGCCTTATATGGAGCCAAGACTATAAATCCAAAAATCGGCATATATGTCAGCTATATCCAAATCTGAACCGATCTGAGCCAAATTATAGAGGGCTGTCGAAGGGCCTAACACAACTCACAGTGACAAATTTCGGCGAAATCGGACAATAAGTGCGCCTTCTATCGTTTCAAAACCTTATATCAAGACATCGGTCTATATGGCAGCTATATCCAAATCTGAACCGATCTGAGCCAAATTGAAGAGGGCTGTCTAACGGCCAAACACAACTCACTGTCCGAAATTTCAGCGATATCGTACAATAAATGCGCCTTTTATGGGCCGAAAATCTTAAATCAAGAGATCGGTCAATATGGCAGTTATATCCAAATCTGGATCGATATGGGCCAAATTAATGGAGGATGTCGGTGGGCCTAACATGACTCAGTGTCTCAAATGTTGGCAAAATCGGACAATGAATGCGCCTTTTATGGGCGAAAACCTTAAATCGAGAGATCGGTCTATATGGCAACTATATCCAAATCTAAACCGATCAGAGCCAAATTGAAGGAGTATGTTGAAGCTCCTAACACAACTCACTGTTACAACTTTCGGCGATATCGGACAAGAAATGCGCCCGAAGCTTTAAATCGAGAGATCGGTCTATATAACAGCTATATTCAAATTTGGACCGATTTGAGCTAAATTGAGGAAGGATATCGATGGGCCTTACATGACTCAAGGTCCCAAATTTTGGCAAAATCGGACAAGAAATGCGTCTTTTATGGGCGCATGACCTCGAAGCGAGAGATCAGTCAATATAGCAGCTATATCCAAATCTGAACCGATCTGGGCCCAATTGAAAAGGGATATTGGAAGGCCTAACACAACTCAGCGTCCTAAATTTCAGCAAAATCGGATAATAAATGTGGCTTTTATGGGGCTAAGACCCTAAATCAGCTGATCGGTCTATATTGAAGTTATATCCAAATCTGAATCGATCTAGGCCAAATTGAAGAAAGATGTTGAGAGGCCAAACACAACTCACTGTCCCAAATTTCAGCAAAATCGAATAATAAATGTGCATTTTTTGGGCCCAAGACCTTGAATCTGCAGATCGGTCTATATGGGGGCTATGTCAAGCTATATCAAGCTATAGTCCGATATAGCCCATCTTCGAACTTAACCTGCCTATGGACAAAAAAGAATCTGTGCAAAGTTTCAGCTCAATATCTCAATATTATTAAAGACTGTAGCGTGATTTCAACAGATAATCAGATGGACGCTCAAACGGACGCACAGACGGATGCACAGACGGACGCACAGACGGACGCACAGACGGACGCACAGACGGACGCACAGACGGACGCACAGACGGACGCACAGACGGATGCACAGACGGACGCACAGACGGACGCACAGACGGACGCACAGACGGACGCGCAGATGGACGCACAGACCGACGCACAGACGGACGCACAGACGGACGCACAGACGGACGCACAGACGGACGCACAGACGGACGCACAGACGGACGCACAGACGGATGCACAGACGGACGCACAGACGGACGCACAGGCGGACGGTCACCGTTAGATCGTCTTAGATATAATGAAATTTGGACTAGATTTGTAAATTTAAACTTCAAAATAGGAAATTATTTATTAAAAAATTTTAGAAACCCCTCAAGTTCTCAAAACCTAAAGCTCAGATATCCCATTCAGGCTTATGATTTTTTTTACTCCATATATCCCCTAAACACAAAATTTTTCACAAATAAATTTTCGTAGCTTTCATACCCTCCACTATGGGATGGGGGTATACTAATTTCGTCATTCTGTTTGCAACTCCTCGAAATATTCGCCCAAGACCCCATAATCCGTCAGTCCGTACGTCCGTCTGTCTGTCGAAAGCACGCTAACTCTCGAAGAAGTAAAGCTAGCCGCTTGAAATTTTACACAAATACTTCTCATAGGTGTTGGTCGGTTGGGATTGTAAATGGGCTATATCGGTCCACGGTTTGATATAGCTGTCATATAAACCTATCTGGTGTCTTGACTTCTTGAGCCGCTAGAGGGCACAATTCTTATCCGATTTGGCTGAAATATTGCACGATGTGTTTTGTTATGATATCCAACATTTGTGTTAAGAATAGTTTAAATCAGTGTATAACCTGATATAACTGCCATATAAACCGATCTGGGGTCTTGACGTCTTGAGCCACTAGAGGGCGCAATTATTATCCAATTTAGCTGAAATTTTGCATAGCGTGTTTTGTTATAACTTTCAACAACTGTGCTAAGAATAGGTCAAATCGGTCCATAAGCTGATATAGTTGCCATATTAACCAATGTGGGATTTTGACTTCTTGAGCCTCTAAAGGGCGCAAGTATTCCCGATTTGGCAAAAATTTTGTACATCGGCTTCCCTTAAGACCTTCAACGTACGTGTCGAATATAGCATGAATCGGTTTATAGCTCAATACAGCTCCCCTATAAACCCATCTCCTTATTTTACTTCTTCAGCCTCTAAAGTGCGCAATTCTTACTAGATTTGGCTGAAGTTTTACACAATGACTTCTACTATGGTCTCATTTATGGAAATGAACCTTTACTTGATATTGTTCCAATAACATAGCAATTCTTTTCTTTTATCCTTTGTTTGCCTACAAGGAGATACCGTGGCAAGAACTCGACAAATTCGATCCATGGTGGAGGGTATGTAAGATTCGGCCCGGCCGAATTTATCACGCTTTTACTTGTTTTTTACCTGCAAAACTCAAAAATAATTTTTTAAAATATCTTTATTCGGACTACAAATGAAGATTTGGCCGCCGGAACATTTTTTCGAAATGCCAAGGTGATCAAAGTTAGAGGCTTATTGCGGCACTTGGGGCTATGTATTGGGGCTGTGTATGAAATTCGTCCTCTACTCTTAAATACCATTCGCTTTATATCCGTACTGTCCCAAACGGTAAACATGACGTTTTGGTAGGGCTTTTGGGGGTAAGGCGACCCCTACGATACTTGGAGTAATTTTTTCCAATCCTCTCTTCTCTATAAATTGCAATTAACACCCATATTGTCCCAACATGTCCGTTTGGGTGGGGTTTGGGTTGGGGCGTCCTTTATACCAATTTCGCGTTTTCGGGTTACGAAAATTTCGATTGAATCAGTGCACCCGTGTTCGAAATATTGATACCCTCTTCACCACAGTGAAACACATTCATTTTTTTTTACCCTCTATATCACCATGATATTTCAAATGGATCTAGCCATGTCCATCCGACTGTCTGTCTGTGTATGGAGAGCAGGCTAACTTTCGAATCAGTAAAGCTCGGCACTTGAAATTTTACATAAATACCTCTTATCAGTGTAGGTCGATTAGAGTGGTAAAAGTACCATATCGGCCGTATCCGATTTGGCTGAAATGTTGTACTATGAAGTTCTCTATAACATACAACAGATGTACCATGTATGGTCCAAGTCGATCCAAAACCTGATAAAGCTCCTGTATAACCCAATCTGGCTATTATATTTCTTGAGCCTTCCTATCCGATTTGACAGAGCACGTCGTAAAAAAGCGGAAGTTTATTGGGATGTGTATTACACACGGCTCAAGGAATACAACAAGATTACCAGAACGGCAAAACATGCCTCCTGGAAGCTTTTCTAAGAAGAGGTCGAAAGCGTTAACGATGCCGCCAAGATAAAAAAATTTTCTCTCAAAAACCCATGGCCAAACTGAAACGTTAGTAGACGACATGGGAGTGAGAGCGGAGACAACGGAGGACATGTTGAGGCTTTTAATGAAAACCCATTTTCCACAGGATACGAAGGGACTCACGGAGACACCGGAATCTTGGAATAATGACGTTGATCGAAGGTTTATAATTACGGAACTTAAGGTGAAGGAATCCTTGAGGAGCTTCAAACCATTTAAGTAACCCGGACCTCAGGGAATATTTCCGGTTTTACTATAGAAAGAGGCAAACTATCTGGCGCCTCATCTGGCCAAAATGTTCACAGCGTGCCTAGGACTTGCATATACCCCGAAAGCCTGGCAGGAGGCGAGGGTTGTGTTTATACCCAAACCCTGCAAGGCACGTTATGCGACACCAAAGGCCTACAGACCCATAAACCTTACGTCCTTTCTACTCAGAACCATGGAACGTATTGTGAACACCATGATAAAGAGTAGGACATCCAGCGAACTGCTCAAATACAAACAGCATGCCTACGTCACGGGAGGGTCTGTCGAGACTGCCCTGCACGAGGTTGTGCATAAAATAGAAGCATCCTTCGATGCCAAAACGTATACCCTGGCGGTATGCATTGACATTGAGGGGGCTTTATACAATGTGCGGACCGACACACTGATCCAATGCTTAGACCAGTACCGAGTGGACCCGGTACTTAGAGACTGGATAAACAATATGCTAAGGATCAGGTGGATAAATTATATGTTCCATGGCATACATATAAGGGAGCAAGTGGCACAGTGGTGGTTACCCACTCCTATGGGTAACCACCATAAATGACCTATTACGGATACTCACTGAGAAGGGAATTGGTTCCGTCTGCTACGCTGATGATGTTATAATACTTCTAAGGGGTAAGGATCCGAACGAGCTATGCAGAATGGCCGAAAGGGTCTTGTATATGGCATATGACTGGGCTACCCCCAGAGGTTTCCATGTTACCCAGAGATGACTGAAATATACCTGTTCACGAGGAAGACGAAGGAGGGCCAGTTTAACGCACCACGTTTCCTCAGACGATTTCGATATCTGACAAGGTCAAATATTTAGATGTAATCCTGGACAGGAAACTGAATTGGAAGTGTCACATTCAGGAGCGTACTGAGAAGACTCACAGATGTTGGGCACAATGTAGACGACTTGAAATGGGGCCTGAATCCGAGGATAGTCCACTGGCTCTACAGGAGCGTGATAGACTAATACTTGCTTACGACTCAGTAGTTTGGTGGACTGCGACGGAGAAAAAGTGCAACATGAGGACCATACAACAGGTTCAGAGAACATGTTGTCTTGGCATAGGCGGAGCGATGAGGACCACGCCTAACAGGGCACTGGAGACTAGATATCCGACCCATTGACATACAGATTAAGTGTGAGACAGCCACTGCGGCTATGAGACATAAGGCGATGAGAGAATGGATTGAGGATGGGAGCAGCTCATATCGTCGCGGTATAATCGAGGTGACGATAGGAAACCTGGAAGGAAGGGAAGAGGTTTCCGATCGGATACCTGAGATGATCCTTGAAGTCGAGTGTGAGGCACTGCTGCCATCAGCTCAGTCTTGGATTCACGAAACCCTAGTATTGCCATATGGTAGGCCATATTACACGGATGGATCAAAGCTAGAGAACAGAGTGGGCCTGGGGGTCTACATTGAGAACCCAGGGACTGATATCTGTTTTAAACTGCCTGACCATAATACGGTCCTGCAGGCGGAAAGCCGGGTGATCACGGAATGCGTGAGGTGATGTGGTGCCAACGCGAGGACGTCGAGTGTGAACATTTTTAGCGACAGTAAAATTGCCATAAGGACAATAACAACAAGGACGGTAAGGTCACGAACAGTCTTGCAGTGTAAGAAGGAGATTAACGCGTTCTTGAGGATGTGCAAAATCCGCATCGTTTGGGTGCCGGGCCATAACACAGTAAGAGGATATGAAAGCCCAGACGATTTGGCGGTGAAGGCCAGAGGACTGCCGTCAATAACCTTGGTTAACCCAAAGCCTTTCGGATGTGAACATCTTTACCGACAGTAAAATTGCCATAAGGGCAATAACAACCAGGACGGTAAGATCACGAACAGTCTTGCAGTGTAAGAATGAGATTAACGCCTTCTCTGAGGATGGCGAAATCCGCATTGTTTGGGTGCCGGGCCATAACGGAGTAAGGGAAAACGAAAGTTCAGACGATTCGGCGGTGAAGGCCAGAGGATTGCTGTCAATAAACTTGGTTAACCCGAAGATTTTAGGGTCGACGCAGTTCGAGTTAAGGGAGTGGGCGACGAATGCGCATGCAACATTGTGGAACAGCGTACCGGTCGGTAGGACGGTGAATATCCTATGGGGGGATCCAGATCGTGAGAAGACGAGGCTATTACTGAATGGAAGCAAGTAGGAGGTCAGTATAGCTCTTGGTATCATAACGGGACACATAGGACTACGAGCTCAGTTATGCAAAATAGGTGCGACAAGTGATGGCATGTGTAGGGCGTGTGGGGAAGATGATGAGACGTTGAAGCTTTTCTCTTGTTATTGCCCGGCTTTCACGTCTAACAGATACCGACACTTAGGTGGAGACACAATACCAGACATTTACCAACTTAGGGGAGTGGTATTGAAAACAATTAAGGATTTTGTAAGTAGCACGGAATTCCTAACTTAAAATTTTCTTTTAGTGGTTGTTTTACAGTTTTAGGAGCGCACAACAAGCCGATTACTGGCTTAGGTGTATGTCTATAGTGGCATGGGGCGGATTAATATCTGCCCCCTCTTTTCAACCTTACCTCACCTATCCGATTTGATAGAAATTTCGCACAACGATTCGATGGCGTTCAAGATACGTGCCAAATATGGTTTGAATCTGTCTAAAACCTGATATATTGGGTTGCCCAAAAAGGAATTGCGGATTTTTTAAAAGAAAGTAAATGCATTTTTAATAAAACTTAGAATGAACTTTAATCAAATATACTTTTTAAAGGTAAAAGCTGATAACTGACAGAAGAAAGAATGCAATTACAGAGTCTACAAGCTGTGAAAAAATTTGTCAACGCCGACTATATGAAAAATCCGCAATTACTTTTTGGGCAACCCAATAGCTCCCCCATAAACCGATAACTTAGTTATACTTCTTGAGCCTCTAGAAGGCGTAAATCTTATTCCAAATCGGCGAAATTTTGTATTATGGCGTTTTTTATGACATTCAACAGAAAGCTAACATAGCTCCCCTATAAATCAATCTTCCGATATTATTTCTAAAGTCCCTATAGGGCGCAATTCTTATCCTATTTAAATGAAATTTTGCACAATGGCTTTTACTTCAACATCCAAACTTAATATGGATCGAATCACTTTGCAACCAAACAAATTTTGCCCATGAATATTCCACTAAGGAACAGGAGCAAACTTTTCACATATCAATGAGTGCAGTCTGATTAAAGTTTTAAGATCAATGGTAAGTGGCCTCCTTTTTATAGCCGAGTCCGAACGGCGTGCCGCAGTGCGACACCTCTTTGCAGAGAAGTTTTACATGGCATAGTATCTCACAAATGTTGCCAGCATTAGGAGGGAAAAACCGCCACTGAAAATTTTTTCTGATGGTCTCGCCTGGATTCGAACCCAGGCTTTCAGCGCTATAGGCAGACATGCTTACCTCTTTGCTGCGATGGCCTCTACAACCTGATATTGCTAAAATAGCATAGCAATTCTATGTTTGCCTATAAAGATTGGCACAGCCGCCCTACATATCATACTTGTTTTTAAAGACTCCCATTTAACCGTAGTTTCAACCTGCTTTCATCTGTAGAAATACCCATACCCAGAAAACAAGCCATTCAAAGTCGTAGTTCCACTTTTATGTATGTTTCATTTCATTTTATTCGAGTTCCTGGCAATGCCTATACATACACCCCAAGTGCAGCAGCAAAAAAAAGGGCATCGGGTTTCGTTTAGGGGCGGTTGGGGGTAAGTGTGGTTTAACTGTTGCCAAATTGTAAAGGAATATAACATAAATTGTACATTTACTACAGCAGCAATTTAACTATAAACTATGGCCAAACGCACACACCCACACTCAAACGAGAATGCCAACAGTAGGTTAGACCAACAAATACCCACACATACACATACCAACACAATTACTCTGGTTAAGAACACAACAATAATAAAATAAAAATAAAAATGCATTTTTGCCTTTTTGAAAGAATTCATGTAAGTGAATGTGTTTGTGTGTGTGTGTGTGAGTAGCGTGCATGTGAATGCGGTTGTATGTATTTGGGTGTAATTGTTCTTTCAAACTCAACCACCCATTTACCAACACACACACACATACAGACACAAATTATTTTAAAATATTTCAATGTTGGTCGCTGGCTATGTTGGAAGCAAGCATTTTGAAGGCATTTACGACATGAAAAGAGGATTTTTATGGAGTTTTCTCAAGAGTTACCCACTTTTGGAGGTCAAAAAGCAATAAAATCCCTTTCTGGTGCCGGCTATGGGTGTTACCACTTCTGTTGTTGAGAATATAAATAAGACAAAGATAAATTTCAAGAATTTTTGAAAACACAACAAGTGTTGCTTGCTATCACTTTAAAGATAATAGGCGTGGTCATGCTGGTGTTGGTATGCGAGGCGGACGTAAGTGAATTACTTTATTTTATTGTTGTATGATATAGGGAAGGTGAAGGAAGGAAAGTGAAATTTTAAGGAAATAGTTGTAAATTAATGAAATATTGTCTTGAAAGCCAAAAACTTCAAGTTTTCAGTATTGAAATGAAGAAGAAAATGCAGCAGAATATTAAAAAAGAATTCTTCACAATGGTAGGCAAAGTACAAAATTTTAGAAAAAAACAAGTAAAAAGGCGTTAAGTTCGGCCGGGCCGAACTTTGGATACCCACCACCTCGGCTATATATGTAAACCACCTTTCGTCAAAATCCGGTGCAAAACTCATTACTTATGTCCCATAGCAGAAATATGTGGAGGGGCTTAACTTTACTCTTTGTCCCAAATTTCGGCAACATCGGACAATAAATGCGCTTTTTATGGCCCCAAAACTTAAAACCGAGAGATCGGTCTATATGGCAGCTATATCCAAATCTGGACAGATCAGTGCAATAATGCAGAAGTATGTTAAGGGGCTTAACTTAACTCACTGTCCCAAATTTCGGCGACATCGGACAATAAATGCGTGTTTTATGGGCCTAAGACCCCAAATCGGAGGATCGGTCTATATGGCAGCTATATCTAAATCTGAACCGATCTGAGCCAAATTCACAGAGGACGTCGGAGGGCCTAAGACAACGCACTGTCCCAAATTTCAGCAAAATCGGATAATAAATGTAGCTTTTATGGGCATATAACCCTAAATCGGAGGATCGGTCTATATGGCAGCTATATCCAAATGTGAACCGATCTGAGCCAAATTGACGAAGGACGTTGTAGGGCCTAACACAACTCACTGTCCCAAATCATAGGAAAATCGGCTAATAAATGTGGCTTTTATGGGCCTAAGACCCTAAATTTGAGGATCGGTCTATATGGCAGCTATATCCAAATCTGAGCCGATCTGAGCCATATTGACGAAGGATGTCGAGTGGCCTAACACAACTCACTGTCCCAAATTTCAGCAAAATCGGATAATAAATGTGGCTTTTATGGGCCTAAGACCCCAAATCGGAGGATCGGTCTATATGGCAGCTATATCCAAATCTAGACCGATCTGAGCCAAATTGACGGAGGACGTTGTAGGGCCTAACACAACTCACTGTCCCAAATCATAGGAAAATCGGCTAATAAATGTGGCTTTTATGGGCCTAAGACCCTAAATTTGAGGATCGGTCTATATGGCAGCTATATCCAAATCTGAACCGATCTGAACCATATTGACGAAGGATGTCGAGTGGCCTAACGCAACTCACTGTACCAAATTTCAGCAAAATC
This sequence comes from Stomoxys calcitrans, assembly GCF_963082655.1. NCBI lineage: Eukaryota > Metazoa > Arthropoda > Insecta > Diptera > Muscidae > Stomoxys > Stomoxys calcitrans. The sequence goes on along the minus strand of NC_081555.1, from coordinate 147,507,012 downwards.
GGATAATAAATGTGGCTTTTATGGGCTTAAGACCCTAAATCGGCCGATCGGTCTATATGGGGGCTATATCAAGATATAGTCCGATATAGCCCATCTTCGAACTTAACCTGCTTATGGACAAAAAAGGAATCTGTGCAAAGTTTCAGCTCAATATCTCAATTTTTAAAGGCTGTAGCGTGATTTCAACAGACAGACGGACAGACGGACAGACGGACGGACATGTCTAGATCGTCTTAGATTTTTACGCTGATCAAGAATATATATACTTTATAGGGTCGGAAATGGATATTTCGATGTGTTGCAAACGGAATGACAAAATGAATATACCCCCATCCTTCGGTGGTGGGTATAAAAATACATACAGAGAAAAAATGCAGGGAAAAACAAGTAAAAGCGTGCTAAGTTCGGCCGGGCCGAATCTTATATACCCTCCACCATGGATCGCGTTTGTCAAGTTCTTTTCCCGGCATCTCTTCTTAGGCAAAAAAGGATATAAGAAAAGAGTTGCTCTGTTATTAAAACGATATTAAGATACGGTCCGTTTCGGACCACAATTAAATTATATGTTGGAGACCTGTGTAAAATTTCAGCCAATTCGTATAAGAATTGCGCCCATTGGGGCTCACGAAGTAAAATAGAGAGAACGATTTATATGGGATCTGTATCGGGCTATAGACCGATTCAGACCATAATAAACACGTTTGTTGATGGTCATGAGAGGATCCGTCGTACAAAAGTTCAGGCATATCGGATAATAATGGCGACCTCTAGGGGTCAAGAAGTCAAGATCCCAGATCGGTTTATATAGCAGCTATATCAGGTTATGAACCGATTTGAACCTTATTTGACACAGTAGTTGAAAGTAAAAATAAAATACGTCATGCAAAATTTCAGCCAAATCGGATAGGAATTGCGCCCTCTAAAAGCTCAAGAAGTCAAATCCCCAGATCTGTTTATATGACAGCTATATCAGGTTATGGACCGATTTCAACCATACTTGGCACAGTTGTTGGATATTATAACGAAATACTTCGTGCAAAAATTCATTCAAATCGGATAAGAATTGTGCCCTCTAGAGTCTCAAGAAGTCAAGACCCAAGATCGGTTTATATGGCAGCTATATCAGGTTATGGACCGATTTAAACCATACTTGGCACAGTTGTTGGGTATCATAACAAAACACGTCGTGCGAAATTCCATTCCATTCGGATAAGAATTGCGCCCTCAAGAGGCTCAAGAAGTCAAGACCCAAGATCGGTTTATATGGCAGCTATATCAGGTTATGGACCGATTTGAACCATACTTGGCACAGTTGTTGGATATCATAACAAAACACGTCGTGCAAAATTTCATTCTGATAGGATAAGAATTGCGCACGCTATTGGCTCAAGAAGTCAAGACCCAAGATCGGTTTATATGGCAGCTATATCAGGTTATGGACCGATTTAAACTATACTTGGCACAGTTGTTGGATATCATAACAAAACACGTCGTGCAAAATTTCATTCCAATCGGATAAGAATTGCGCACTCTAGAGGCTCAAGAAGTCAAGACCCAAGATCGGTTTATATGGCAGCTATATCAAAACATGGACCGATATGGCCCATTTACAATACCAACCGACCTACACTAATAAGAAGTATTTGTGCAAAATTTCAAGCGGCTAGCTTTACTCCTTCGGAAGTTAGCGTGCTTTCGACAGACAGACGGACGGACGGACGGACGGACGGACGGACGGACGGACGGACGGACGGACGGACGGACGGACGGACGGACGGACGGACGGACGGACGGACGGACGGACGGACAGACGGACGGACATGGCTAGATCGACATAAAATTTCACGACGATCAAGTATATATATACTTTATGGAGTCTCAGATGAATATTTCGAGTAGTTACAAACAGAATGACGAAATTAGTATACCCCCCATCTTATGGTGGAGGGTATAAAAATTATTTATTCAAAAAACAAAAGAAGAGTTGCGGAGTCGGAGTCTTCCAGCAATTTTGGCCGGAGTAACAAAAAAATGTTCCATCAAAAAAATTAAATTAAAAAAATATTTTTTCGAACAAAAGAATAAAATGTTGATGCAGTACACAATATTGCTGTTCCTTAATTCAAGGCCTTGCGTTTCGAAGACTATTTTGAATTGCAAAGTTAGGATAGTGGATTTTTAGAAGGAGGGGAGGCCACCGTAGCGCAGAGGTTAACATGTCCGCCTATGACGATTAACGCCTGGATTCGAATCCTTGCGAGACCATCAAAAAAAATTGTTCAGCTTTGGTTTCCCCTCCCAATGCTGGCAACATTTGTGAGGTACTATGCCATGTAAAACTTTTCTCCAAAGAGGTGTCGCACTACGGCGCGCCGTTCTGACTCGGCTATAAAAGGAGGCCCCCTTGTCACTGAGGTTAAACTTGAATCAAACTGCACTCATTGATATATGAGAAGTTTGCCCCTGTTCCTTAGTGGATTGTTCATGGGCAAAATTTGCATTTGCAAGAAGAAGGTGGAGGTGCAATGTTGGAATTACCATATATTTGGTCATACTTCTTCTGCCCACTGCCTGGGAAAGGGGCTGTGGTGGAGGAGGCCATAGTAACGGATCCGAATACTAGACAGATTGTGAAGAAGGTTGCCAGCTCGGTTGGAAATGCAAATTTGCCCATGAACATTCCACTAAGGAACAGGGGCAAACTTCTAACATATCAATGAGTGCAGTCCGATTCAAGTTTAAGCTCAATGATGAGGGGCCTCTTTTTATAGCCGAGTCAGAACGGCGTGCCGCAGTGCGACACCTCTTTGGAGAAAAGTTTTACATGGCATAGTATCTCACAAATGTTGCCAGCATTAGAAGGGGAAAACCACCACTGAATTTTTTTTATACCCTCCACCTTAGCATGGGAGTATACTAATTTCTTAATATAGCCGCCATATAAACCGATCTTTGGTCTTGACTTCTTGAGCCGCTAGAGGGCGCAATTTTCATCCTATTTGGCTGAAATTTTGCATGATGTCTTTCGCTATGACTTCCAATAACTGTGCTTAATATGGTTTAAATTGGTCCATAACCTGACATGGCTGCCATATAAACCGATCTTGTTATGACTTCCAACAACTGTGTTAAGTATGGTTCAAATCGGTTCATAACCTGATATAGCTGTCATATAAACCGATCTGGGTCTTGTCTTTTGAGCCTCTAAAGGACACAATTCTTCTATGATTTGGCTGAAATTTAGCATGACGTGTTTCGTTAAGACTTCCAAAAACTGTGTTTAGTATGGTTCAAATCGGTTCATAACCTGATATAGCTGTCATATAAACCGATCAGGGTCTTGATTTCTTGAGCCCTTAGAGGGCGCAATTCTTTCTGAAATTTGCCATGACGTGTTTTGTTATGACTTCCACCTGCTTTCCTAAATACTGTTCAAATCGGTCCATAAACTGATATAGCTGTCATATAAACCGATCTGGGTCTTGACTTCTTGAGCGTCTAGAGAGCGCAATGCCTCTCTGATTTGGCTGAAATTTTAGCATGACGTGTTTCGTTATGACTTCCAAAAGTATGGTTCCTATCGGTCCATAACCTGACATGGCTGCCATATAGACCGATCTTGAATCTTGACTTCTTTATCCACTAGAGAGCACAATTCTTCTCCGATTTGGCTCAAATTTTGCATGACATCGTTATGACTTCCAACAGCGTTACCAAATATGGTTCAAATTGGTCCATAACATTATATAGCTGTCATAGAAACCCATCTGCGATCTTGACTTCTTGAGCTTGTAGAGTTCGCAATTTTTGTTCGATTTGGGTCAAATTTTATACAACAGCTTCTCCCTTAAACGAACATGTCAAATATGGTCTGAATCGATCTATAGTCTAATACAGCTCTTCTATAAACATTTCATTGGAAGCGCTCCCAATGCATCCAGAAAAAGTCAAGATGGGAAAAGTTTATGGGCTGGTGGCATCATTGGACCGTATTTCTTCAAGGATGATGCGAATCGTAACTTATCTGTTAACGGCGAGAGCTATCGAAAAAATGATATCCAACTTTTTTTGCCCACAATGCAAGAACTTGACTTGCATGGCATGTGGTTTCAACAGGACAGTGCCGTAGGCAACACAGCACGCGTAACAGTGGACTTATTGGGAGGCGAATTCGGTGAACATTTTATTGCACGTCTGGGACCGATCAATTGGTCGGACGGTCTATTGGAGGTCTGTATGACAGCTATATCCAAATTTGGTTCGATTTGAACCAAATTGAAGAAGAATGTCGAGTGGCTCAACACATCCCACTGTCTCAAATTTCAGGCAAATCGGATAATAAATTTTTCTTTTATGGGCCTAAGATCTTAAATCAAGAGAAGGGCCTACATGTCAGTTATATCCAACTCTGGACCGATCTGAACTAAATTGAAGAAGCATGTCGAGTAGCCTAACATATCTTACTGTCTCAAATTTCAGGAAAATCGTATAACAATTTAGGCTTTTATGGCCTTAAGACCTTAAATCGGCAGATCGGTCTATATGTGGGCTATATCAAAGTTCGATATAGCCCACCTTCGAACTTTACCTGTCTAAGGACAATAAAAGAAACTGTGCAAAGTTTCAGCCCAACATATCGTTTTTTAAAGAGCAAGGGGTGATTTCAACTGTTGGATACAGACAGACAGGCGGACGAACGGAGGGCAAACGGACGGACAGGCGTATGAACGGACAGGGCTAAGTCTGCTTAGATTTGTACGACGATCAAAAATATATATACTTTATTAGTCGAATCGGGCTCACTCCGCTGCCCCTTCTTTTAGTTTATATGGAGCAAAATTTTCCCTGGAATATTTATTTCGATAATTAAAGAGCTTTTAGTGAAATACCATGCTACGAAAATTGTATATGACTTGACTAACAGACACTTTTCCCGAATATTGATATCAGATTCGAGCTTTACTTCTAAAGTCCTTTCATTTTGGCCCCATATTGCTGTATTCGTAAATTTGTCCCCTTTGGGGGATGTTTTTGGAGAAAGGCTGCCCCCAAAAACTTGGTCCCATATTTGTATGTCAGATTCGTATTCTACACTCAAATATCTTTTATTTAAGCCCCATATTCCCATGGTCAGTATATGAGTCCTCTTTGGGGGGTGTTTTGAGGAAGGGGTGGACCCCCAGAAACGTGGTCCCACATTTGGATATTAGATTCGTTTTCTACTCGCAAATACCTTTCATTTGAGTCCCATATTGCCATGGTGGGTAAATATGTTCGATTAAGGGGTGTTTTGGGGGTTGGGGTGGTCCCCCTAACACTTGGTCCGACGTTTGGATATCATATACGTTTTCTTATCCAAAATTCCTTTCATTTGAGTCCCATTTTGTCGTGATTGGTCTAAATATATATTTGGTAGGTTTTAGGGTGGGGCGGCCCCCCTGGGTACCCCATCCGAAATTTGGATACCAAAATTTTATTTTTAGGGTACCATATGGGAATAAATAAACTTTCGCTTAAATCGCACCACCCATCTCCGACATCTGGCGTTTCTGATTAGGGTAAGGAAAGAGGGAGTAAACAAGACAAGTGTTCGGAGTCGACTCCGGAGTCGAGCAATTTTGCTGGAATAGTAGTTGAGTTAAAATTGCTAGACTCCGCAGCCCTGCCTATAACACCGGGCCCACCTAAGATTTGTATGCAAATACGTTAGCATACTGGAGCGACCATCTGAAACCATCTGAATCTGTATCTGAAGCGCATTTAGGTTTTGATGATTTGTTAAAAGGCAGCGTACTTTGCGGTGTACTAGAAATTGAAAAGTAGCCAACTATTTGGGTGTCATGCCCCGAAAGAAGACAAAAAACAGATATTATTCCTGGTATCTAAGGGGAAATATGAACGCTGCACCGCACCTGAAAATAAAATCTTTCTAAGAGATTTGAATGACAGTACAGGAAAGGAGAATAAGTTAAATCGTTTTCCTTTAAAATCTTACCATAGTGACTGATGTTCATTGTTGACTTTTCAGTTTATATACCCGTTGAGTGTTAGACAAACAATCATAATGAGCCAAACACCACTCATTTCTCTTTCCGTTGGCCAATATTGTAAAGTAAATGCCATAATTTCACAGTAATTCATATTTCAGTTCCTATTCAAATATGCAATTTTAATTTCCGTTTCACAAAGCACACACAAATAAATAAAATCGCATAAACACACACACACACACACATACAGCGAAGGCAACAAAAATTACACAAATAGGGAAAGCACTAACCAAGCCACATTAAAAATAACAAAATCATTTAAAATATTTTTTATTATGGTACAGCTAAAGCAAACTACAGAGTACCTGTGATGGGAAGCTGAGTATATAACCACCATCTTTATGAGCAAAATATTGGAGAGCAAACTAATTTAAATTTAATTTAATGTCGAATAATTAACAATTTGATGTCGTTATTTCTCTATTTCTTTATGAGCACACGTTAAATAAAGCATAACAAATATGGTGTATTAAGAGCTTATCTAGAATAAATATTTTAATATTGAATATTTGAAATGGGTTATATTAAAAACCAGTAAGGAAAGGCAAAAGTCAGGCGCAGCCGACTATATAATACCCTACACCTACCCGAAATTCGGGCAATATATACTAGCTGGACCGGGCTCCCCTTTTACTTTATATAGAATAAAGTTTTTCTTGGAATATTTATTTTCGACAATTAAAGAGCTTTTAGTGAAATACCATGCTAAGAAAATGGTCTATCGCTTGACTAACAGTCTAACATATGATCTTTATTGGTCTACGAATTTAAGTTTGGATGTAAGGTGTACTCCATTCATAAAAAACTTTATTTCAGCCCTATATTCTCATGATGTCTGATATACGGGTGTTTTCTATGGTGAGGTGGTCCCCCATATACTTTGCCCTGAAAAAATATCAGCAACGTGCTCTTCTCTCAAATACCAGAGGGGCCCGGTCCCCATATTGCAATTGGTTTTGAGGGGAGTTTACAGGATGAGGCCTCCCCCAAACACAGGGCCCCAAAATTGGTTATCAAATTCGTTTCTAATCTCAAATACCTTTCATTTGAGCCACATATTGGCATGGTCGAAAAATGTTCACCCTTTGGGGGGGTTTTGGGGAAAGGGTGAAGCCTAAAATACATGGTCATACATTTGGATATCAAATTCGTATTCAACTCCCAAATACCTTTATTTGAGCCCCATATTGCGATGGTCAGAAAAAAATTGCTGTTTGTGGCGTATTTTCGGAAAGAGGTAGACCACCAGAAAATTGGTCCCGTAAGTGGGTATCAATTCTTGCTCTACCCCCAATTGCTTTCATTTAAGTCCCACATTGATATGCCCGATTAAGGGGTGTTTTGCGGATTGGGGTGTTCCCCCAAACACTAAGCCCTGAAAATATATCAGCAACGTGCTCTATTCTCATATATTTGAACCTTATATTGCCATTGGCCTCGAAATTGGATATTAAACTCGTTTTCCAATCTCAAATACCATTCATTTAAACCCTTTATTGAAAAGGCCAGCAAATATGTCCGGTTTGCGGTATGGGCCCTAAAAACTATGAATATCGAGCTCCACTGTCTTGAAATTGAAATTGTCTTGGTGAGCATTTACGTCCTACATGGGGGTTGTTATGGTGGTGGGATGTCCACTTGATAGTTGGACCCCAATGTTGATGTGAGATTCATAATCTACTCCCAATTGCCTTTACTTTGAGCCCCAAATTTCCATAGTCGGCAACCATGACCGGTTTCGAGGGTGTTTTGGGGGATGGGGCGGCCACTCAGTGACATGGCTTTGAAAATATATATCAGATTCGTGTTCTACTCTAAAATACCTCTTATTTGAGCCTCATATTGCAATGATCAGAAAATTCCTATTAAGGTGGTGTTATGGGGTGGCCCCATGGACACTTTTCCCGACTATTGATATCAGATTCGTGTTTTACTTCCAAAGACCTTTCATTTGAGTCCCATATTGCCATGATCGTAAATTTATCTTCTTTCTGGTAAGTTTTTAGGGGATTGCCGGCCCCCAAACACTTGGTCACACATCTGGATATCAGATTCGTATTCTACACTGAAATACCTTTTATTTGAGCACCATATTGTCATGGTCAGTAAATAAGTCCTGTTTGGGGGGTATTTTGGGAAAGGGGTGGACCTCCAGAAACTTTGTCAGATTCGTATATTACTCGCAAATACCTTTATTTTGAGTCCCATATTGCCATGGTCGGTAAATATGCCCGATTTAGGGGTGTTTTATGGTATTTTATGGGCCCAAAAAATTTAATCGAGAGATGGGTCTATATGGCAGCTATATCCAAATTTGGACTGATCTTGGGCGTATTGAAGAAAGATGTCGAGGGGCCTAACACAACTCACTGTCCCAAATTTCGGCGACATCGGACAATTAATGCGCCTTTTATTGGCCCAAATCCTTAAATTGAGAGATCGGTCTATATGGCAGCTATATCCAAATCTCAACCGATCTGGGCAAAATTGAAAGGGGATGTCAGGTGGCCTGTCAATAGACAGACGGACGGACATGGCTAGATCGTATTAGATTTTTACGTTGATCAAGAGTATATATATTTTATAGGGTCGGAAATGGATATTTGGACGTGTTGCAAACGTAATGACGGAGTGGAGGTCATCGTACCGCAGAGGTTAGCATGTCCGCCAATGACGCTGAACGTCTGGGTTCGAAGCTTTGCGAGAACAGCACAAAACAATTTTTGCGGTGATTTTCCTCTCTTAATGCTAGCGAGACCCGGCCGATACTGGGTAACTATGAGCACCACACAGGCTGTAACTTTGAGCCCCGACTTGTGTGGTGTTCATCGTCGCCACGGAAAGCTTAACAATGAGCTACCGGGCGCGTCCACAGATTGCGGATGGTGGAAAGCTCCGTTTTTATGCGGAGTAGCTGCAAATGCGGCCGCGGGCAGTCAGCGATTTTCGAGAAGAGAGTCTCAGTGAGTAGTCAGACTCTTAATTAAATACTGAGTGCCAATGATACTCGAGATGACAAGGCGAGTTATTGGCGCCTTCAAATAACCAATGGCCAACATCAGCGTCTGTTCCCAGGTTAGGGGAGGCTGGAGGCGAACGTCGGATCTTGGAGCAAGCGGCTCGCCATAACGAGGGAAACCCACAAAACCCATGCGGTTGGGGCGCTGGGCCAGTAACCCGCCCCCGGAAAACTATGAGAACTACAATACTATGAGAAATAAAAGGAATAGTAAAAACGGACCTCCCCAACGTTGACGACCCACGCAAACGAAAAAACGACCATGATTTGCGGATCTGCACTTGGAATGTTCACACTCTTTATAGAGAAGGTGCAGTATATGCGCTGGCGGACGTATAAGAGAAGTACAAGGCAGATATTACCGCCTTACAGGAAGTACGATGGACTGGGAATTGGGTCACTACAACACCAAATGGTGAAGAACTATACTAGAGCTACCATAACACGAGGCATGAATTTGGCTGTGGAATTGTGGTTAGTCGGAGACTGAAACACCTTGTCTCCAGCTTTACTCCAGTGGATGAGAGGCTAGCCACAATCGGCATAAAAGCCAAATTCTTCAACATTAGCTTTATTTGTGCCCATGCCCCGACGGAAGACAACGACGAGCAGACCAAGGATATTTTCTATGAGCGCCTAGAGAGATAATATAACCGGTGCCCCGCCCATGATATTAAAATCGTTCTGGGAGATTATAATGCGAAGATGGGCAAGGAAGACATCTTTGGTCCAACAGTCGAAAAGTTGAGCCTCCACGAGATTACGTCCGGTAATGTGTTGAAGCTGATAGATTACGCTGCTGCAAAAAAACATGGTAGTCACATAGCCACAAGGCTGTCCCCCGTGTTAGAGGTGCGATCGATCCTTTGAACGAATGCAGATTCGGATCATTACCCTATTGCAGCAAAGGTTCGCACCCGTTTGATCATGGCAAGGAAAGTACGATCTGACACTGCACGAAAAGCTGCAAACACAACAGATGGCAGCGGCATACTCCTCTCGACTGACCCAACTGCTTGATCAAAGCACTCCTTGTTCCGATGGTATAATGGCGCAGTGGCAAACCATTTGGAGGTCATCGTAGCGCAGTGAGGTTAGAATGTCCACCTAAGACGCCGAACGACTGGGTTCGAATCCCGGCGGGACCATCAAAAAAAAATTTCAGCAGTGGTTTTCCTCTCCTGATGCTGGCATCATGTGTGAGGTACTGTGCCCCGTAAAACTTCTCTCCAAAGAGATGTCGCACTGCGGCACGCCGTTCGGACTCGGTTTTAAAAAGGAGGCAGCTTATCATGAGCTTTTACGTGCATCGGACTGCACTCATTGATATGTGAGAAATTTTCCCCTTTTTCTTAGTGAATTGTTTACGGGCAAAATTTGGACTTGCAGGGGCAAACCATTGCCCACTCCATGGAAAATGACGCAAAATCCGTACTTGGGTATCGGAAGAAACCCATGGTACTACCAAGAGTGTCGAGATGCTACTGAAGCCATGGGTGCGGCATATAAAGCACCCCTGCAATCAGTAGCAACGCGCCAGACGATGGAGAGGTATCAGGAGAAAAGGAGAGAGGAGAAACGTCTATTCCGCAGAAAGAAAATGGAAAGACGTGAGTGTGAGCGAATTGAGATGTACAGGAGTCAGAATGAAGTTTGAAAATTCGACCAAAGATTTAAACATCATACCGATGGCTTTGGTGCAGGCATATCCTCCTGCAGAGACAAAAAAAGAAATCTGGTAACTGATACAGATAACATGCTGAGGATATGGAAAGAACATTTGACACAACTGCCAGCGCCTAAAGTTGGCGGCGAAGATGTTACCGCAGAACCAATACCCGATGATGGTATAGAATGTTTACCTTCTAGTCAGAATGAGGTCCAAGTGGCTGTGACACGACTGAAGAACAACAAGGCAGCAGGATCCGATGGGTTATCCGCTGAACTATTTAAGATCGGAGGCGACACCCTGATAAGGCGTATGCATCAGCTTATCTGCTCAATCTGGCTAGAAGAACGCATACCCGATGATTGGAGACCAGACGAAATGTGCCAACTACACCGCATACAAGATTCTCTCGAGTGTACTGTGTGAAAGATTAAAACTTAAAGTCAATGAGATTGTTAGGCCCAAGGTTCTATTCTATATTTTAATAGGTATACAAAATTTAAGCCTGACTAGATTTGGACATAAGTTATATGTATTAAATGTTGTATGTGATTCAGGGTATCAAATATATATTTGGCGGCGCCTGACTTTTGCCTTTTCTTACTGGTGTAGAATGCCTTGGTGTCTAATTTGAGCAAATTCAAAATTAAAATATCAAAAAAATTTACTTTTACCCACTATTCTCGAATTTTCATTATTGATTGGCCTTATTCTGCATGCAGCATGCTGCTGGGTTTTATTTTATTTTAATTGTAGCCATATTGTCCACAAAATGGATTCCTGATAGTTTGGCTATTTCAATTTAAAATTCTCTCATTTGTTAGCGATTATTGGTGGCAACAAAAACAAACATACCAACCTCAAATGTACAGTAATTAAAATTTAAGCTCTTTAGACAAGACCAATGTGGCTGCAATAACTAATTACGCTAAACGCTTTGGTCTGCAACCACATTGGAGGCCAATATTTATTGGCGGTGCTGGTCTGTAAAGGCGGCCCCCATAGATAATAGGGACGTTGAATGGCATATCCACAAAAGTTTTAAAACCGTTTTAGTTAACCAATCAATTTTCCTATTGAATAAATTTCAATTGTTGTTAACATTTAAAAACAATGAAGTTAGAAAAAGTACCATCAACAGTGGTGGTGGTGGTGGATTTATGCGCCACGGAAATGTTCAGTTCAAGAGTGCTTAGAGAGCAAAGTTAGTTCGCATTGAGTTTTTTGCACCTGGACCGTTAAGGATTAAAAGGCTGGGAAAAATCACTAAAAGAACACGAATCTAATTATTTACATGTGATGTAGTTTTCCAAACACATTGATGACTGGTAACATTTATTTTTATGCCCTCCACCATAGGATGGGGGTATACTAATTTCGTCATTCCGTTTGTAACACATCGAAATATTGATCAGAGACGCACAAAAGTGTTTAATATTCCTGATTGCCCTGACATTCTTAGTCGATTTAGCCAGGTCCGTCCATCGAAAGCACGCTAAACTCGCAGGAGTAAAGCTAGGCGCTTGAAATTTTGCACATACTCTTCCTATTAGTGTAGGTTGATTGGGACTGTAAGTGAGCCACATCGGTCAATTTTTATACCCTACACCACTACTGTGGTACAGGGTATTATAACTCAGTGAATTTGTTTGTAACACCCAAAAGGAAGAGAAATAGACCCATTGATAGGTATACCGATCGACTCAAATCACTTTCTGATTCGATTTAGCTATGTCCGTCTGTCTGTCCGTCCATCTGTCTGTCCGTCCATCTGTCTGTCCGTCCATCTGTCTGTCCGTCCATCTGTCTGTCCGTCCATCTGTCTGTCCGTCCATCTGTCTGTCCGTCCATCTGTCCATGTTAAATTGTGTACAAAGTACAGGTCGCAGTTTTCATCCGATCATCTTCAAATTTGGTACAGGCATGTGTTTCGGCCTAGAGACGAAGCCCATTGAAATTGGAAAAAATCGGTTCAGATCTGGATATAGCTCCCATATATATGTTCGTCCGATTTGCAGTAATTTTGCAATAAAATGGTCTTTAGTGAACCGATTTTTCGAAATTCGGCAGGAGGGATTTTCTCTTGACTCTCAATATTATTGGGGAATTTCATGGAAATCGGTTCAGATTTAGATATAGCTCTCATATATATATCGCCCGATTTTAACTTCTAGGGCCACAGCAAGCGCATT